>NW_005842736.1:490984-506579 GCF_000455745.1 Alligator sinensis
ATCTTGCTTTCTTTGCCTTGATACCATATTCCTAGTTTTTCAGATGTGTTAACGCAGAGGCCAATCTGTGGCATGAGAGCCACAAGTGACACAGGCAGCCTCTGTGGGGCACACACAAGATTGCGGGGAGAACAGGCAGCACAACAGCAGATAGGAGAGGAAGCTGAAAGCAATGCAGGAGATGAGGCATGGAGCACAGAGTAGCAAGCAGAAAGGAGATCACCAGAAAAAGGATATCAGCATGGCACTCGAGGAGGGTGCAAGGCTAATTTGTGACACACCTACCAAAAGGTTGGCCCCCAAAAAGTTGTTAATGTATACTGAACTTCAAAAGTTGCACTGGGAAGATTTAGAAATATGCAATAACATATTCTGAAAAAATTAACTTTATTTTAATAATTCAGAGTATTTTTTTTAAATTTTGATAACCAATTTAATGCTTAACAGACAAGAGTTCAAAATTCACTAGAAGAAATATCAAATCCTTTTAGTACAACAATAAATATCAGGCCAAATTTGCTCTGTTACACCATTGTATTCCATGGGGCACAACTGGTTTTGCTTTAGTCAAACATAGGCTATTGGACTCTGTGCAGTGGTAACTGAATTAAATTTAATTGTGTGTGATGTACAGGAGATCAAACTATTACGGGGGGGGACCAACCTTTTGGCAGGTGTGCCACAAATTAGATCTGGACCCTCCCTGAGTGCCACTCTGATCCCCTTCCCCTGCCCAATCTGCTCTGCTTTCTTCTTCCTGTGCTGTGCTGCCTACCCAATGTGCTGCTCTGCTTTCTGTCCTGTCTTCCACTGTGCTACCTGTCCTCTCCCTGATCTGGCATGTGCCACATACAGGCTGTCCATGCTATTTAAAGCATGCATCCTGCAGATTGGTTACCTCTGAACCGATCATCTAATAGTCCTTTATGGGCTTGCATCTATGAATCATATTTATTTATCAAGCATTAACATATTTAAATATGGAATAACTGGCAATTTAGTTTCTTGAAGGAAAAACAGTAAAGTAAAAAGTATATAACACTGGAAATCTTGTGATACAAAAAATAATGATTAGTGTTGTAGTAACAGTGCCTGTGAAATTGTAAATCCCCCCCCTCAACAAAATCAGTCATCAGGAAGTATCGTGCTAAAACAAAGGAAACTATATAAGGGCCAGAAATGATGTCATAATATTGGCTTTGGGATATGGATTAATGATCCAAAGAAACTCTGGAAGGAATTAATTACCTACCACTTGTAAAATTAACACTATTCTCTGTCTCTTATAAATGTATAAATTCTGTGTTATAAAGGATTGTAGTAGGATGCCTGACAAAGCATTGCATCAGTCTGAACATGCCCTGGCTATAGCACTCTGCAGGCTTGTAAAAGCTACAGCCCAGCTGCAGGCCCTAATTGTAGGCTGCCTAGGAGGACTGGACCATCTGAGAAAAATAATTAGCTGGCCACAGGAAGTTAAAGGCTCTTAGGGAAGAGAGCTAGAGGAGACTGAGATAAAAAAGAGACAGGGAGAATAGAGGAACAAGGGTAGTAGCAGTAAGATCAGGCCAGGTTGATTCTTGGGGTCTGGAAAGAGACCCAAAGTTATGAGGTTGGAAGCAGCTGCATCACCATAGGGCTGGAGTCAGGGCTATGCAGAGAAGGAAGACTGCAGTGTGGAGCAGGGGTGATGCATAGCAGGTGCTTGGGAGTGCACATGCAGCCCCAGAGAGTACTGGTGCACCCCCTGCCAGGCCACACTCCCTGTTTGGCCAGTGGGCAGGGGGGCAGGCAGGAGCACCAGTGCCTCCCTTGTGAGTGCCAGCCAGGGAGCGGGGCTGCCAGCAAAAGCGGCTGCACTGCTTCCAGAAGTGGCTGCAGGACTTCTGGAAGCGGCATGGCCGCTTTCATGGTGAGTGAGATTGGCCGCCGGGTAACCGCCCCCCCCCGGTCAGTGGGATCGGCCACCGGGGGACTGGTCCCCCGGTCACTGATTGGTGCCAGGAGGGGGCACATGCTCCCCCTGACTCAAGAGGCACCAGACACCCATGGTGTGGAGGGAGAAGCAGTGAGCTGGACGCACTTTCTCAGGGCTAGAGGAGACTCAGGATGGTGAGCATACCCTGTATGGACTATGTTGAGTTGAGGTACTGAGTGCTGACTTATGTTGTGGCATTTCCTGAGAGGCCAGTGGGCCTGGAAATAAAAGACTCATGTCTAAAAACTCTGAGTTAAGCAATAATCCTGAACCTGCTACAAAGCTGTAATTCTTCTCCTGTATAATGTTGAAGTTGAATTGCATATGAATAATTTGTTATTAATTAATTTGAAAAGGTCCAGCGAGTACACTTCAACCCTACAAGTGAGTCAACTGTTTAGTCTCTAGGCCTATTAGATCTTTGGCTTCTCTACTAAGTTTTCCAGTTTCCCCAACTGTGTTGATCCACTAAGTGAGGTAGACATCTACTTTTCATAGATTAGTGGTTCTTAACCTTCTTGGACTGGAGGCACCCTTCCATAACTTGTGAATTAAGTGGCATGCAACTTCAAAAACTAATTTATGGATTACAATGCTCACCAGCTTGAAGAGGGGCACCCTTCAAAGGATCTGCTGGTACCGTAGGGTGCTACTTCACCCTGATAGAGGACCAGTGGCACAGACCATCAAACAGCTATCAGTTGATAAGTGACTTTTTTGTCTCCTATCCATTTTTTTCTTACCTATACATTTTAGATTTGACCTGCCATATGTCAATCAGAGGCTCCCAAGTCATGACTAATCACATAGCTAGTCTGTTATTGGTAAAGGCACTCTTGTTTGGTCAGTAGGACCTGTAGGCTTTTTCAACTGGTATTCAACAGAAATTTGATGTTCTCCAGGAGTTGTTGTTTTGTTGGGTAGCTCCTCAGTGATAATCAGCAAAGTTGGTAACATTTTCCTGTAACTTGGGTTTGTAGATTCTCTGGAAGCAAAACCCCTGGGAAATATGGCATTTGGCAACTTTCTCTTTTGTGAACATACTCCTTTCTGTTTACTGTATGAGTGTTTCACAAGTTGGTAATCTCTGACCCTGAGAATTGGAAGTTTTGCTTTTCTTTTTCCCCTCAGGAATATCATATATGAAACATTTTTAGAAGCAAAATTTTGAGATGCCTCCAGAAGTACAAAAAAATCTCTACACCTCAATATTTAAGGGTTGTTCTGGAATCTTCCTCATATTAATTCTTTTGGATACATTTTTAAAACTAACTCCCTTTTAAGCACAAGTACAGATGTCTAATTCAGACTTTCATGTGAGGCTTTCATGTGTTGATTTAAAATTTTTGATTATATTCTTGTGTTTGGGAGGCAGAAATTTATTGAAGCTAATGGAAATTCTAATTCCATAAAAACTGATGGCTTGAGCCTTTTGTGGTATACATTTTGCTTGTGATATGTAGGGACAGAGCAACCCAGTCTCATTAACAATTGAAAATTGCATAGCTAAATTACAGTGTTTCTATGTGTACCCATTAATAACTTGGCTATTTTTACAGCAAGCAGCTGTCTACCATTATAGTTTTGGGGGATTACTCTATTTCTCTTATGCCCCATGTTCAATATGTCCTTCTATGTTTTTAAAAGCTAAAAATAATTTGGTGCTTCTCTATTCTTTCAAATGAGGGGAAAATATTTTTCATTTTTTTATTACTATTTATGTTCTTGCGGACTCTGACTTTTAGGGACATTCTGTAGATTAGGTAATTTTCAAGAATTCAGAAATTATGGTGCAAACCTAATCAGATGTCTATTTTCCAAAGTGCTCAGACTAATAAGCATGATGCCTAGGAAAAATGCTAATTCAATGCATAGAGAAATAACTGTGGGACAAAACAATTAAAATACATTGACATGAAAAATTGTAACTGCTCATGTAGCTAAGAGTTTGCATGATTGGATCTACAAATTTAAAGTCTTAGTTCTGCTTCTTTTTCCCCCACCCCAGAGCTCTACCCTGTATTTCTGGAGAATGCAGAGGAGCAGGCTCAGTGAAGCAGTCTAAAGGAAAAAGGATTCTACCTGATCACTTCCTCTTTCCAACTGCAAGGCTATTTAGTGTATTATTCAAATCACTCACAGCTAAGGAATCTGAAGGAGATCTGCTTCCTTCAATGCCTGTGTTCTAATGGAAGTCAGGGTAGATTTGCACCTCAAAGACTAACTAAATCAGAGATGTATACACTTTTGTAAGTAGAGGACTTACTTCATCAGATGCTATGAACGGCCTTATTTTAAAATGAGATTCTATACAATTTAACAATTCCTTCCAGCTGTCTCATGATGGAGTCTCTTAAAAGTTTAGTTCCCCACAGTTTCTTTTCCTGGCCAAACACAACAATAATAACAATTAACAAAACATTGTATGGCATTTCAACTATGTTACATTAATTTATTAACTAAACTGATGAGCACTATTCACTTAGTCCCTGAAGTGCCATGCAAGTTTCTCTAAACATATTCATGGTGCTGCAGCTAGGTATGCTGCAATAAATCATCCTAGTCCTAACACTGGCCATATCTTGAGGTTCAGCTGCCTGACCCTGTCTGAGGCGTTGTTAGAAAAAATGGCTTACTCGGTGCCTTTTGTCTTTCTGCTTTCTATGAGGATGTTGTCTGCTGCTTCACAGTGGGCACGTGTGCTATTATGGTGCAAGAATAAATTGTGGAGCTTACTGCTCTGCTCATGTGCCTAGGAGCAATTAACTCCAGAGCAATAATCTCTGCACTTTATTCATGTGCAGCCAGGTTGGAGCAGCTGGCAGGAGGCTCTGAGGGTCAGTCTGCTAGCCTGAGGCCACTCTCCCTGGCTCAGTGCGCTGCAGAAAGGCTGACTGGGGCATGAGAGAGCTTCAGTGTAGGGCTAGCAGTCATAGTTTCATAGTTTTAGGGTCAGAAGGGACCTAATAGATCTTCTAGCCCGACCCCCCACCAGTCCCCCTACTGAAGCACCCACATGCCCCAGCTAACCTCTCCAGGATCTACACATGTGCTGTTTTGGAGTTTTTTACTCCACAGCAGGATATTACTGGTAAATACAGGTCTACTCCAGCCTAATAAGGGTGCATGTGTAGACGCCAAGACATTTACTGAACAGCTAACTAGTCAAACGTGCAGTAAATGTCTTGTGCAGATGTGCCCAGTATTTACTTGTCTAGACCAGCAGAGTAGGGGTATGGCCAGGTACCTGGGGCAAAACAGAAACAGTGACTTCCAGGTGCTGCTGCAATAATGAACATGCTGCTGCCAGCAACAGCCATTTTCCCCCAAACCCCTAACTCCCTGCAAGTCATTGGCTGGGACAGTTGCCCCTATTGACCCCTTAGTTATACTACTAGCCTGAACTGACAGTTTCTTACAATTTCAGATCTGCCTCTTATGACATTGATGTTGTTTGTGGCCATCATCATGCCAAGGGTATGCATATGAAGTGGTGCCTGTTCCCAGGACTCCAAGTCTCCAGTGACTCTGACATTAGATTCCTACAGTGCACACCATTCTTTTTTTCAATTTTATGCTGATCAAAGAGTCGCTAGGCGACAACCCATGCTTCACTGGCCCATGTCTCCACATGCAGGCATGTGTGGTTTGTGGCATCACAAACTGCATGCATGAAATGTTAAAACTTGCAGCACGGGGGCAAGACTTGTTACCGGGATTTCCCAGTAGCGAAAAAAGGCTCTGGGGGAAAAAATGGTGCAGAGCATGCAAAAATGATGTGCACTGGAGCAGAGGCTTGGTCTTTCAGGGAGATGCTTGGCTGCTGGCCATAGCATCTCTACTGCTCCACTGGTGCCCTAGCTGCTCTACCATGCCAGGAAGAGCTGGGCAAGTGTAGTTTGCTCAAAATGGGACAATGTGTGCCACAACAAAGTGCATGTGCAGGGGTGTGCACTACGGGACAAAGCAGCAGCACTAATTTGTGCCACTGCTGTTTGTGCCCTTGCAAATGCATACCCCGATTGTCTGGAAATGGTCACTGAGTCTATTTTGAAAATTAAGTCCTAAATACAGATTAGAGCAGGGGTCAGCAAAATTTTTGGGCAGGGTGTCAAAAAACACCTGCAACCCCAACTTGTAAGATGTTGGCATGCTAGGGGTGGATGGTGGGGGAGCTGTGCGGGGCCTGATCCTTGTTGGGGTAGTGCATCCCCAGCCCCTTCCCTGCTATTTACCCCAAGGTGCATGTGCCAAGCAACGTGCCTTCTTGTACCATGCTCTGGCACGTGTGCCGGGGCTTGCCTACCCCTGGATTAGAATCTGACTTTTTCTTTTTTTGCACTGTCTTTCACTATTCAATTAGATTGGGGGTAACCACTGAGAGGCATTAAAATGGCAGATATACCATTTCTTGTGTAAATTGATTTGCTATGCCCAGTCACCTGTTTAGCTGTATTGTTTTCTAGCAAGACTATCTAGGCAAAGCTAGAACTATGGTCTAGTACAACAATGGTGTAGTACATTGGCTTTTCTAGTAAATGGTCTTTTTTGCTCCAGGGGATTAACTTCTGCCTATTCTATATTAAATGGTCACATACATAAAGGCAGGGACATGCTAAAGCATCTTACTGAATTGGGGCCTATATATGTGAAGCACAGCTGGCCTACTCAAGTAGTCTCAAAGAGCCAGGGTCAATATTTTGGGGCAGATTTTATCAACTTTATGTTGCTCACGTGTGCAAAGGGAGTAAAAGTTGTCGCAAATTTTCTGCTGGAGAATCCCCCAGCCCAGGGGATATAGAGCTGTCTTGTGTACCTCTCCCTAGCCACTGGCTTATAGGGCATTTCCAGGGAAGACAAAGGAGTGACTGTCTCTAGCTAGTATAAGGATTACTAACTCTGGGGTGGAGTTGGGAGGAAAAACTGAGAAATATAACTTGTTCTAAGCTCTGAGTTTCTGAACTTGTTCTGTTTGTGCTGCAGAGAGTGACTGTGTGGGAGGGGAAATCCCATCTTTTGTATTTGGTAGGAACTCCTGTTGGCTCAGTTAGAGCCAGCTGAACTTCTTTCCTGTTCTACCTGGAGTGCATGCAGCCCAGTCGGGAAGAAGTCAGTGGAGCAGCTGAAACTGTTTTCCTGCCCTCCTTGTGATGCAGCAGGCAGCCAACTGGGAAGCAGTAAGAAATAATAACTCCTGTTCCTAACGCTCTGAGTACACCCTGCAGGAGAAACACTGAGACCTCTGAAAACACAGGGAACTGTGATACTAAGGAAAACATGAACATTGGAGGTTGTGAGCTATTGTGAAGTTTCTCTCACTGGATACATTGAGAAGCAAATGGGGGAGTGGTATCTCTCCCACCTCCTTGTAATAACTGTGCTGATACAACTACATTAGTTAAAAAATTGTAGGGTGCACTTCAGGGAACATATTTCTTGTTCAGACTAAATACAAATTTTGTTCTGAGGACAGTTGCCCTTGAGGGCTAAATTTTTAGCCTCAAGGACCACATGTCTGATAACGTTGGCCTAATATGCCAGGGTGTAAGCAGTACACTGCTGACAGCTGCCGATCGTTAGTCACTTATGACTAACTTTTTTTCTATTCATACAAATGAAAGAAGCTGCTTAGTACTTTTTTTTGTGCCAGGTCAAACAATAGCTTTACACTGCATAATGAATCTCTTTTGCAAGCCCTTAGGGCTGTATTCATTTGTGGTAGATCACTAGTCACACTGGGGTGAATTTGATGCACACATTTCAGTCCTTATCTGTGTCTGAAGTACCTGTTTTAAATGGAAAATCATAAGCAGTTACAAGAGCTTCTTTCTTGTTTTCCTTCTTGCATCTCAAATTCTGAGCTCATATAGCTTCTGTTCAATATTTTAGAGGTGCTGGGGAAAATATTTTAAGCCTAGCTTATGTAATCAATCCTTATCCTTGTCTTTGTCTCCCTCCCTTCTCACTCTGTTACCTTTTGATAAATGTCTGGTGTTTTATAGTTCATGCTTGCCTATTATCATCTCTTCTTTCAGCTCACTTGATATAGCTACCAGTCACATCTCAAGCTCACTTTCATTTCCCCCACCAGATAAAAATCACAATGCAGATGAGATTGTGTTTTCCTGAATGTGGTATAATTTGGTCCAGGGAAGATCCTCTCAGTGCAAAGATGGTTTTCTGGAAGTGCATCCAGTGTAAGGGTCTTATGTCAGTTGCTGATTAGTTACTGGTGTAGATGGAGGGGGAGAAGGAATCTAACATGCACTGGCTGCGCTTATGCTGTGCCATTCCTCCGTTGCATTTTCATTCTGTGATCAATGTTTGTCATCTAGGTTAGAGCAACGCTTAGACCATTCTAACATAGCTTAGAGAGGGTGACCTCAGAGCAGCAGTAGCAGGACCAGAGATTTGAAAAGGCCAAGTTCAAATCATCTTTGTGCACATGCCTTGAATGACACTGTCACTTAGCTGAACCTCAGGATCTGTCTCACTGTTTCAGTTCAGCAGCTGATATGTTGTATTCAGTGCAAGAGACTTCACAGTAGTTCACAATCTCTGATTTTCATGTTTTCCTCAGTCTCTCAGTTCACTGTGCTTTCAGGGGCATCAAGCTTGGAGGAACCAGTTTGATTGAGTTTGCCAGCAGGGAGAATGGTTTGCTGTAGCGCCAGTGAAATAGACACTTAAACTGGACCCTTATGCTTCTGTTGCCAAAAATAACAAAACCAACAGGTGGAAGTAGATCTAGGATGTATAGCCAAACAGATGACAGTCATGCTTTGTCTTTTTGATAAGTAGGAATGTTTTCATTCATGTAACCAGTTTCCATATTGGATAGCAAGTGATACTATGAATGACATTTGTACAGAACTTTTCATCCCAAGAGTTCTTGAAATTGTGCAAACTATGACTCACTTTACTCATCGCTGAAATGCAGCTACTTCTGGCACGGAGAGCAGCAGCTGTTAAGTGTTGTAAAGCAACAATTCACAAGAGTTCAGCATAGGCAGTGCACTTTAATTGAAATTACGGGGATAATTTTGGTAGCCCCAAATCAGTCACTTTGTTTGGTATAAACTTGGTCAGAATGTTGAAATATCAAACCTTTTTTTCTGTATCACACAATTTCCTGGCCTGACATTCCTTAGCTGATAAGATCTGAGAAGTTCACAGAAGTTTTATGGCTGTGGAATATTGCTCAAATTTTATTATGCAAAACTAGCAAACACTAACTCCATATTATGAAATATTAGAAAGGTCAACATTTTTGGTCAAGGTTTTTGCAAAAGCTTCCTCTGGTGGGATTGACATTTCCTCACGCTAAGACTGGTATTGAAAAATATTTTAGAAAGCACCTTTTTGTGCTGTGAAATATCCTTGAGCTACTCCCCATGCTTTGTCTATGTTAATAAACAGGTACAGTGGTCTCAGACTGGTGGCTGAGCTCCTGAAGCATCTGCTATTATAAAGGTCATTTAACCAACTAAATTTGTTTGATTTCCATAAATCCCCTCAGGGTTTTTTGTTATATTAAAATATTATTATTATTAAGACTCTCAGTATCCTAGGAGATGTTATGCAACAAAAACCAAAAAAGTTGAGCTGCTTTTAACTAGAGTTTTGAGATCTTCAGAGGTACAATGTACTTTTTCAATACTTTGATTTCCTGCCAAATTTAAGTAATTGAGCAAGCAGTTGGATTTTTGGCACAGTTGCATGAACTAATTAGTCAAAATATGTGTTCTTTCTCCATTTCGAAAAAGAAGGAGGTTTTAATTTTCAGAAATACTAGCAAGGATACTGATTATGCAGTTGGATAAGGGTAGATGTACCTCTGCCTGTACAGAGCTCAACTTAAACTGCACAGCTCACACTGGAAACATAAGCCTGCCCATGCATAGCTGGGTGCAAGATCAGATTCAAAGACACTATTATGAACAGGCAGTCCATATACTGGAGTATTCCCCTTTAGCAAATTCCTGGACTAACTAATTTAGCTAAAGAGTTGGGACAGAATCCTGTTTCACTCAGCCACAGAAGTGCTGTTTTTGGCACTTATGAAGTATGCTATCTTATTTCACTTGCAGTATGGACATACAAGTGTCCACACAGCTACTGAGTATGTGCAGTAGGATGCATTCCTGGGCAAGTGTAGGTCCAGAAATTACAGTCAAAATAGGCAGGCAGGTACTAGATACCAAAGGAAGGGTTTTTTTCCATGTGTTGACCAAGAAGTTTAGTGGTTTAGGCACTTACCCAGCAACTAGGCAACCTAGGTTCTGGCCCCCCCATCCAAAAGCAGCTTAAATTTTTATCTCTGTGACTTCCTAGCACAGTGCTCTAATGACCAGGCCACAGGTCTGGTCTTGGGACATTAGATAAGTCCATAGGTGGATTGAGGATTTTGAAAAGTGGGGTGCAGATGGTGTAGCACATCATCGCATATAACACAATATACATTTTTCTCCAGTTAAAGAGAAATGAGAAGCATTACTAATATGGTAGAGAGCTAGCACTATATTATTCAGTTTAAGAACAAAGCAAACAACAAATATAATTATTGGAATGTGTACTAATTTGTTAGAGTATATATAAAGATAAAAAACAGCAACAAACTAGGCAAAAAAGTGAAAAGATATTGTATCATTAGTCCTGTAGTCATCCTAACTAAATATACATATCTTATTTAGATTCAGAGAACATAATCTAGCTGCCTTGAGCATCTTGACAGTGCTTCCAACACTTCATTGTCAGCCGTTTCTACACATGAGTTAATATTACCACACTTGAGTTAAGGTTTTTAGCTAGAGCAGTATGCAGTACTGTATGCTGTATAAAAGCAGTATGCAGTGCTGTAAAATAGAAGAGAGGAATGGCTAACAGACAGCAAAATTGCAGAGGAAAGTATGGTTTCAATAGTGAAACATTAAGACAATTACAAAAGGATAGAGGGTCATTAACACTTTTGCAGTGGAGAGAGATTAACAGAAATCAGGGAGATGATAATGAGCCACAAAGTCAATTGACCATCTCAGCATTGCCTGGATAGAATGCCACTGCACATCCCAAGCACTTGGCTTTAAAGTTTGGATTGAGCAGGAATCAAAGAGGGAGGAGGTGCAACTGCACTACCCCAGATCCACCCCTGTCTAGGTTCCACTCTAGTCCTTGTGAGTCTGAGCCATTGCATCTCACATTTACTATTCATTGGCTAAAAGAGATGAAGATAAATGGAGAAGTTTTTGCTCCATTACAAACAAAGGTCAAGGCTAGAACTGATAGCAGCCTCCTTTCTATGGCAGCATTCATCTTATTGAGCCACACAGTATCTGTCTGAACAGGGAGTATGGAAGTTGGGCTTCTTGCTTCCTGGGTAAGTGTTCTAACCACTAGCCTAATGGGTTAACACATGCAAGGGCCTCTTCCTGGAACCCCAGGTTCCACTTTCAGGACACACATTCAGGCATTCTTATATCGACCAGGACAGAGTTCAGCTTAGTGTACATGCTCAGTGTACACTTACCATAGCTGACAATCCTATTCTATGTATAAGTGTTGCAAGTGATAAAACCAGAATGTATATAACTGGGTTTCTACCATTTGGGTGCATAAAGTGCAGTAAGATTTTGCCCCTAGGTTAGGGACAGAAGTTACACATAAACCGGTTTAAGTTATCAGAAACTGGTTTAAACCTGCAACAGAACATAAGTTCAGTGTACATAAACCAGTTTAAAAAAGGCTGAAACGGATTTAAGATAAACCTAGCTGAATGTAATATCAGACTTAACTGATTTGGGCCAAACCAGTATATGGAACTTGTGTCCCATACCCCTTCCTGGTTTAAGTTAAATCAGAGTCCCCCAGAATCCTAGCACGTTTTTCAGGCCTGGGCTGGGCTGGGCTGGGCTGTCTGCTCCAAAGAGCAGGGATGACCTCACCCCTCTCCTCCCTAGCTGGAGCACTACCACTGCTGCAGCTGGCTGAGAAGGAGTTGGGTACTGCAGGCACAGCAGCGTTTGCCTGGCTTCCCCCTGCCCCACCTGCTCCTTGCTGGTCAAGCAGGGGTCCTCCCCTCCCTTCTTCCCCTCTCACAGCACAGGCTGTAGCCTGCATCTGGTCACAGTCATGCCACCCCCATGCTAGCTAATGCTGAAAGGTGTCTATGTATGTGTCTCTCCAATTTCACTGGGACAGAGGCAGACAGAACACTGTCTGCTTAGGGCTTTTTGGAGCTAATCAACAGGTAAGCTGGAAATGTCCCTCTGTTTCTTCCTTGGAATAAGCTATTTATGAAGAGCTTGAACTAATGAGAGAGATTTTTGTTTTCTTGATGGGTTGTGATAAGCTTTGTGCTATCAGCTCCCTGCTGGTTGGCTTGCCTGTCAGGTTTGCTACAGACAGTATGAAGAAGCAGGGGGATGGAAATTGAAAAGCTCAGTATCATCAACAGATGCATGAACTGCACATAAGCAGTCCTCCACGCCGCCCCCCCCCCAGGTTCTCTGCCTCAGAGTGCTAGCCAGGGGGCCGGGGTCTGGCAACACTCCTGCCCCTTGAGGACTGAGTGGGGAAAAGCCTGGGACCGTGCAGGCAGGGTGGGAGTTTAAACCCCTCCCTAAACAGAACATCCTGTTGGGGCCTGGCCACAGCCCTCCACCCTCAGCTCAGCACTATGGAAGGGAAGGGAGGTCTTGCTCTAGTGCCCCCCTCCAGCTTCTAGCTTGAGCCACTGCAGGCATGTGCCTGCATTTCTTGATTTAAAAGTGACTGTCTGTTAGGGCTGTGTGAAACGCCTGTGTTTCATTTTGGTTTTGGATTTGGTGCTTCAATGGGACAGTGATTCATTTCAGCATTTTGAATCGCTGTTTCATTTCGTTTCAACAAAAACTGTTTCGAGTTTTGATGCTGTTTTGGTGTTTCAGCCATAGGCTATAATGGGGATGACTAAAATGCCTATAACTTTATCATGTCTTGATTCTGATGCCTGATTCTGATGCAAATTCCAGGGATGGTAGCTATGAAGTTTGCCAGGTTTTAAGGAGATAGGTACAGGGGTTTCTGGGAAACGGCACCTCAAGGTGTGGACAAGCAAAACTTGTGACGTGGGTGACACTATGTGTGTTAAGGCGCAGCAGGGTGAAAGCTGCAGGCCTGCTAGCCCCTGCTGCGGCCACAAAGCCTGCCAGCTGTCAAGGTGATAGGCTATAATGGGGAAGAAGAGCACACACACCAACTGCAGATGCTTCCTCAGCCAGATGAAGGGTTTTTCAACCCAAAAGCTTGCTAAGATATATTTCTCCAAATATACAACTGGTCTACTAAAAGATATTGGATTGACCCAAAGAACCTTGTCTGCGTGGTGTGTGATTCTGCAGCTCTGTATCTTCCCTACACCCTACACTTCAGCCCATGCCTCGAAGCTGGCATCCCAGGCAGCTAAGCTGAGCTCACCTGGAGCCTCACAACTCCACTGCAACCAGCAAGCTTCAGGCCTCTCAAAGATCTTAGGGGTCTGGGCTTTTCCCAGGCAGGACTGTGCGTGCATGTGGTGGCTGGAGGTTATAAGGTGCCTCCTACCTGCCTTTCACTAGGGAGGTCCTCGGTCCTAGCATTTCCTGGGGGCTGCCATGACGTCGGCAGTTCCACTAGGCCTCCCAACCCTGGCAGGGTGTAGTTTTAGGTCATGCTCAGGACCTGGGGCTTCCTCCTTCCCCATAGCCCTGTCCCATACCTCCAAGTTCATCCTGGCACGGGAGCTCAGCAGGGACATGTTCTTCCCTTGCTGGCTGATGATACAGTGAGTGCCGCCTTCAGTTCTGAGAGCAGGGCATCAAATGGTTCAGAAATCAGAAACCTAAAGGAAATAGGTACAGATGGAGTGAGGGGGGTGGCACTCACTCCATCTGTACCTGGAGCTTGGGGAACCCCAACAGTGGGAGGTTTACTTTGAGGAACACCAGCTGCTTCAACAAACCAGGATCCAAAGAGGTGCAGTGGGGTATCACAACATCACCAGCAATGCTAAACACTCTCTCACTTGGAACATTGGTCGGTAGACAAAATGGGTGTTCCCAGACAACCATGGCCAGATTCTGCCACATCTGACTGTGACTTGCCCAGTAGGCCAAGGGATTGCACAGTAGCAGCTCCACTTCCTCAGCGAGATAGGCAGCCACCAAGGCCTGAACCCTACCTGTCTGATGGTGGGGTCTGGTGCCTCTGGACCCCACCATGGAAGCCATGCCCTTTACCCACATTGGCAGTGCCTGTGGTAGAGGAGGAGACTGACTGGTGGATGGTGTGCTGGCACGGGACAGTGGATCCTCCTCTTCCATGTCCCCCTCTCTCCGCCCTTCTGCTTCCCTGACTCTCGTCACCAGCACCTATGTCCACTGATCCGGGGTTTTGCTGCTGCATACACTACCCTTCACTCTTGGGTTGCATATGGCAGCTAGCACGTTGACTGTACTGGACCACAAGGGACCAAGCCATTTCCTGATGCCCTCTTTCAGCTGCCTTACCAGTGCCTGCACATCTGGTGACAGCGGCTTACCCAGCCAGGAACATTGATCCCCTGGAAGCTTTCCATTTGTTTCTGAAGTTCCCTTACTACAGGGATCACCTGGCTAAGGAAGGCATTGGCAGTGCTGAGGGTCTCAGTGGCCTCGAGGAAGGGGTTGAGGACCAGCAAGATCTGGGAGATGGTATCCCACTCAGCTCTGTTAAAGGGGCCACTGACCCAAATCTCTCCAAGCAAGGCCATGTCATGGGTGGCCTTCTGTTGCTCCTCCAGCCTCAAGAGCATCAGATATGTGGTGTTCAACCGAGTCTCCACATCCTGCATGATTTTGTGCTGTGGGATGTTCAGCTCTGCCCATTTCTCCCGCAGCATCTTGCCCCGCATCTTGCTAACCACCTTCCTGCATTTGGAAATGAGCTTGCTGGTGGTGCTGGCACTGTCACTGGAAGCCCTGTCCCCCTCCAAGGTGTCCCTGACAATGAGGTGGAACTTATGTGCCACACAGCAGATGCCAACGAAGTTGACATCATGGACTGCCTTGACCATATTGGCCTTATTGCTGGTGACTGTGAACCCATGAGTGAGCTTGCCCTGCCCAACGAGCTACCCCTGCACCAAGTGGTGGATGGGTCGGTTTCGACCTGGAAGGGTGTGGGAAGTGGGGTCCCGCAGGGTTCGGTCCTTGGACCGATACTCTTTAATGTCTTCATCAGTGACTTGGACGAGGGAGTGAAATGTACTCTGTCCAAGTTTGCAGATGACACAAAGCTGTGGGGAGATGTGGACACGCCGGAGGGCAGGGAACAGCTGCAAGCAGACCTGGACAGGTTGGACAAGTGGGCAGAAAACAACAGAATGCAGTTCAACAAGGAGAAATGCAAAGTGCTGCACCTAGGGAGGAAAAATGTCCAGCACACCTACAGCCTAGGGAATGACCTGCTGGGTGGCACGGAAGTGGAAAGGGATCTTGGAGTCCTAGTGGACTCCAAGATGAACATGAGTCGGCAGTGTGACGAAGCCATCAAAAAAGCCAATGGCACTTTATCGTGCATCAGCAGATGCATGACGAATAGGTCCAAGGAGGTGACACTTCC
>NW_005842736.1:506955-541594 GCF_000455745.1 Alligator sinensis
CTTTCCTGCTTATGCAGGGGGTCGGACTCGATGATCTATTGAGGTCCCTTCTGACCCTAACATCTATGAATCTATGAATCTATAAGTGGTTCATGGTCCCCATGATCTTGGTTGCAGTGTGGGACTCATCGTTCACTTCAGCTTGAAGGAAAGTCCACCGACAGCCTGACTGGTTGCACCAGTGCCCTGTGAGGGAGAGGTAGGTCTGCTGGTGCTGCTTGTTGTCATGGTGCTGGTGCTGGGGTTTATTATCACAGCTGGTGTCAGAGGGGGTGCAGCTGCAGGCATTGCTGCAACCTCCTTGCTTCTAGTACCAGCAGAAGCCTCATGGCTGGTTGAAAAGAGGCTGCGTCTCAGCTTGGGCAGTGGGGAACTGACACCTCTCCCTTTGCCCCCTCTTGCTCCCCTCTCAGACTTGGCAGCACTGGCCTTTCCAACACGCTTCATGTTTTCCTGTGCTAGAAAAGGTGTCTGACTGTGTGTAGTGTGTGTATATGTAGGTGTCTGTGTGTGCAATTTATCTAATCTATGCTGTGCTTTCCTGAACAGTGCCCAGCTATCACACTGTCAGACAAAACACAGGTTTCTTTTTCGTCAGATAAAAAAAAAAAAAATTTCAAAGGAATGGATATAGGAAAAAAAAAGAAATTATATGGGGCTAACAATACTAGTATTGATGTTAGGCTAGTATAGCTAAGATGGCAGTTTAAGTTGTATCCTATCCACTCCTTTGTAAGTAGAAAGCACACTCCCTAGCTAGACAGTAGCACCTAGGAATCAGAGTCAGTGCCTTTCAGATGCTGCTCTCTGGCGAGAGACAGGCTGACAAAGGCTGACATCTTAGGCACTCACAGGCTTATATACCGTTTGAAAACTTTTTAGGTCCCTCCCCCAGAGCACTGGGATTGGAAGGGACCTCAGGGACAATTGGCAGACACTGGCCAGCTACAGATGTCAGTCTGTTCCCCACTCTTCCCCCTCCCTCTCCTTACTTTCCCTCCTCCCTCTCCCTCTTCTTACTTTCTTTCCCTGCAAGCCCAGCTTCAAAACACCTTAGGAATGCTGAAACATCTTTGAAGCATTTCAGCTTGTTTCGTTTCATTTTGAACTTTTTGACATGTCTCCCATTTCATTTTGGATTTGGAGTTTTGACCATCAAAATGCTCAAAACACCATGAAAATGAAATGGTGGTCAAAATTTTGCATAGCCCTACTGTCTATCCACTTGCAAATTGGTTCAAGCTCTGCAGGTTAGGCTAACCTGCAAAGAGTGAATCAGTTCAGGCCTTTTGAATGTCTATTCCTAGCCCTAACTTTTAATAAATCACTGGACTTAAAGATAGGAGACCTGAGGTTACCCTAGTTTTACTACTGTGTGACCTTGGACAGTTACTTGACCTCTTTATATCTGTTTCTATTTTAACTGTCTTTTCATTTACTTGTTAGCTCCTTGGGGCAAGGGTAGTCTTACTATAACTGTATATATCACCCACTCCTCAGTGGGTTAAGTATACATAATGACTAACTTGACAGCACCATATTAGTTTGGGCCAATGAGCAGCCCTATGAATAATGTGCCTTACTATGGTACCTTACTATGAATAATGAGATAGTTAGAGAATGAAATCAAAACCGAGAAATTTACCAGATGATTTTGGAAGACTGAAACAGATATTTCCAAGGCCTATATTTTCTTTTTGGAGAACTTAGAATAAATTAAAAATGACTTCCTAGCAGATGTAACTCAGGAACCTGTACAGTTAAATAATTAAATTGTTTGTTTATTTGTTTGCTTGGTTGTTTGAATATTCACATTGACAATAGGACTTTCTGCATAATAACATTTTTTGTTTGTTTTCAAATAGAACCATGGATATTTAGCATGAAATCCAGAATGATTTGCAGAATACAGTCCAAAGGATCCTTTTCCTTTTGTTCTAAATATGGGAAGGTTTCTGCTTGATAACTATAATTATTTTATCCCAGTTTAGCAGTTCACTGTGGCCACATAAGATACATTTTTCTCTGTTTTGTGGGATTGCTTATATTAATGCTGTTAATATTCCACAACAGCATTCTAACCTCTCCTACAATATTCATTAATCCATTGTATACAGTGGCATTACTGTACTAATAGACAACTTTGGGCAAAATATGAAGTTTAGCTATGCTCTTCTACTTGAAAGGACTGTAAGAGCTAAAAGTCCCTGGGAATTAATAATTAAGTTGCTTCATGTAAGATACTGTGCTTATGCTGCAGGAGTGTGCAAAGACCCCTGTTGAAACTGGGGCTCTACTATGCAACATGTTAGAAATGTCTGGGTGCTGATCCCTGGGCTAGGGACAAACATTCAAAAAGGCTGAGCCTGAATTGATTCAATCTTTGTAGGTTAGATTAACCTAGCTAGGATGAACCAGTGTGTAACTGTACAGATATTCGCTCTGTACTGAAAAAAATGCAGGCACATGCCTGCAGTGGCTTTGACTAGAAGCCGGGAGGCACTAGAGCATCCCTCCCTTCCTTTCCACAGTGCTGAGCTAAGGTGGGTGGGGCATAGCCAGGCCCCAGCAGGATGCTCTGATTAGAGAGGGTTTAAACCTCTACCCTGGCCTGCACCATCTCAGGCTTTTTTCCCTGGTCACTGCTAAAGGGGCGAGAGTGTTGCCAGACCCGAACCTCTGGCTAGCACTCTGAGGCAAAAGGGCAGTGAGTTTGGGGAGGGGGTGGTGCACAATGAATGCATCAGTTGATACTGAGCTTTTCAATCTCCCTGTCCCTTTCTGCAAACCTGACAGGAGCAGTGGGGCTGATAAAACTACAGTGTTATCAGCCCACCAGCAAACCACTGTTATCAGCCCATCAGCAAAACAAAAGCCTCTTGTTAAAAAATATTTTCCAAGGAAGGAATGGAGGGACATTACCAGCTGCCCTGTTGATAAGCTCCAAAAAACCCTAAGCAGATACTGTTCTGTCTGCCTTTGTCCTGTCTGCCTTTCATAGATTTCATAGACATTCAGGCTGGAAGGGACCCCGGAGGATCATTGAGCCCAGCCCCCTGCCCAGGGGCAGGAAGTCAGCAGGGATCATAGGATCTCAGCAAGATAAACATTGAAAAGTGTCTTGAAGGTGTTCAAAGTGGGTGCTTGAATAACCTCCAGCAGCAGTCTATTCCAAACCTTGGGGGCTTGGACAGTAAAGAAGTTCTTCCTTATGTCCAGCCTGAAATGGTTGTAGAGGAGTTTGTGACCATTCGATCTTGTCATCCCTTGGGTCACTCTGGTGAACAGATGTTCCCCCAGATCCTGGTGAACACAGACACTTCTCAGCATTAGCTAGCATACCACATAGCTAGGGTCCATGGGGCTGGGGTCCTAGTTGTGGGAGATGGGACAGATGGAGTGGGGAACCTCTGCTTGAGCAATTTTAGTGGATCCCCTGATTTAGGGGGGAAAAAAACGTTTAAAAAAAGCCAGGAACTTTTGTAATTATCAGGTGCTAGTAAATGAGAAGTTTTATGAAGAAATATTATGAAGAAAGGTGTTTGTAGGGACAACAGCAAGCAACAAATACCACAATGGTTAGGAAATGAAAAATCTGTCTTTCCCCACTGCTGGCTTTTCCATTGCTTGTACCTGTACAGGCTACATCTAGAAAGGCTTTCTGACCCTGGATGCCTCCACTTGGCTTGTATTCTTGATTTCCAGGGAAGGTAGTCTACATACCAGAAGAAAGCTGGGCAAGAGAAAGTTTGTCATATGCTGGGTGGAATCTTTTAGGAAGAAGGCAGAGGAGTTACAGGTAGATGCGAGTAAATTGAGAAGTGTTTGGTAGTCTGCAGAGTTTATTGACATGATACATATATAAACCCCTTAGGAAGAGGACTTCAGGCTTCAGGCAAGTAGCATTCTCTGCAGCCATTCCAGTCAGGGGTAAGGGTTGAGGTAGAGACCAATACATCCTTGAATGCATGACTGCCTAGATGCTGTCCCTGGGTGAGCTTTGGCTTCCTTGACCATGAAATGATTTTCAAGGAGGACTGTTAAGAAGAGATGAAGCCCATCTAACAAAGGGGAAGAAGATCTTTTGGTCACAGGCTTGTTAACTGCTGGTAAGGTATTTAAACTAAGTTTGACAGGGGTTGGTAGTATGAGTCAGGTAAGCAGGATTCAGAATGACCTTGATAAATTGGAAAAATGAACTGAAATAAATAGAAAGTTTCTCACCCCACACTGTCTCTCACCCCATTCTCATTAATAAATTGAACGACTGTGGCATTGATGCCTACACAGTTGGATGGGTCAGAAATTGGCTGATGGGGAGCACCCAGAGAGTGGTGGTGGATGGGTTGTACTTGACCTAGTGGGATGGGAATAGTGGGGTTTCGCAGGGCTTGGTCCTGGGGCCTACACTGCTCAACATCTTCATCAGCAACTTGGACGAGGAAAACACGTTGTCCAAGTTTGCAGTGTTGTCCACGTTGGACGGTGGAAAACATGTTGTCCAAGTTTGCCAATGACACCAAGATGTGGGGAGAGGTAGGCATGGTCAAAGGGAGAGAGAGGCTGCAATTAGATTTAGACAGACTACAGAAGTGGGCGGATGGTAATAGGGTGGGCTTCAATGTGGATAAGTGCAGGGTGATGCACCTGGGGAGAAGGAATCCACAGCATATATACAAGCTGGGGAGCTCCCCCCTTGAGAGCACAGAGGCAGAAAGGGATCTTGTAGTCATTTTTGACTCCAAGATGAACTTGAGCCGCCAATGCCAGACCACAGCCAGCAAAGCCAACCGCACCTTGTCGTGCATCCAAAATGCATTTCAAGCTGGTTCAGAGAGGTGATACTCCCCCTCTACGTGACATTGGTCCAGCCTCAATTGGAGTACTGCGTCCAGTTCTGGGCACCGCACTTTAAGAAGGATGTGGCCTGTCTTGAGAGGGCTCAGAGGAGGGCCACCTGCTTGGTTGGAGGGCAACAGGGCAGGCCCTATGAGGAGAGGCTGAGGGACCTGAACCTGTTCAGCCTCAGCAAACGGAGGCTGAGTGGGGATTTGGTGGCTGCCTACAAACTCATTAGGGGAGATCAGCAGCAAATAGGAAGGGTCGTATTTCCCCCCAGCAGTACCTGGGGTGATGAGGAACAATGGCCAGAAGCTGCTGGAGAATAGGTTTAGGTTAGAGATTAGGAGGCACTATTTCACTGTTAGGGTGGCTAGGATCTGGAACCAACTTCCTAGGGAAGTGGTTCTCGCTCCTACCTTGGGTAAATTCAAAAAGAGGTTGAATGAACACCTGTCTGGGGTTGTGTGATCCCAGCATGTGCTCCGGCCAGTGGTGGTGGGTCAGACTAGATGATCTATTTAGGTCCCTTCTGATCCCTAACTACTATGAAACTATGAATGAATTTCTGTAAGGACCACTGAAAAGTTCTGTACCTAGGAAGCAAAAATAAAATGCAGAAATACAAAATAGGACATAACTGGTAGGCAGCAGTTTTGCTGAAAATAATACAGAGTTGAGAATGAATCCTAAACTGAAAATGAGCAAATGATGTCCCACTCTTTCAGGGGGTGGGAAAAAACAAATATTCTAACAGGTATAATCAGGAGGATTATATGTAAGATGCTCTACTCAGCAGTGGGAAGGCTTTGGTTGCAATAGCATGTGCAATTTTATGTACCAGCTTCAATAATCATGTAGACAAATTGGAAAGAGTTTAGTATTCAGAGTGATCAGAGAAAAATATGCCCTATGGTGACAAATTGAAAGAACTGGGTTTGTTTAGTGCAGAGAAGAGAAAACTGAGGGGTGATGTGATTCAGTCTTTAAATATCTAAAAAACTGCTATAAAGAGGAAGTCATAAATTTGTTCTTTTTATCCACTGGAGATAGGACAAACAGTGATGAGCTTTAACCACATCAAGGGTGATGTATATTAGATATTGGGAAAAACTTCCTAACTGTAAGGAAAATTATACACTGGAACAGATTCTATAACCACGCTGCATAATCTCCAGTGCTTGAGATTTGTGAGTGAATTAGAATGACAATTTCTTAGAATTGGTCCTGCTTTACACTTGCAGTGGTGACAGTCTGGTCTTGAGCTGTGGCAGAGCTGTGATCCCTGACTGAGTGTCCCTGCCCCGAGTGTGCAAGCTGCAGATCGCAGCTGTGCCTTGGCCCCAGACCAAAGCTGCCCCTGCCACAAGATCCCAGCGGCTCTGGAGCAGCCCCCTGTCCTGCTCTGCCATAGTTTCATAGTATCTAGGGTCAGGAGGGACCTGAACAGATCATCTAGCCTGCCCCCCTGCCCCTGGCAGGAATGAATGCTGGGTTCACAAGACCCGAGACAGGTGATCATCCAATCTCCTCTTGAATGTGCCCAAGGTACGGGCGAGGACCACTTTCCTGGGAAGTTGGTTTCCGATTTTGGAGTTGGTTTCAGATTTTGCGCCCTGTCAGAGAATTTGTGATTTTTTAAAAAAATTTTTTTTATCAGGGAAAATCAGGATCCCTGGAAATCAAGAATAGCCAGCACGGACTCACTAGGAGCAAGTTATGTCTGACCAAGCTGATTTCCATCTATGATGAGGAACAGCATAGATTCATGGATGTGCAGTGGATGGGATATACCTTGACTTTAACAAGGCTTTTGATACGGTCTCCCACGTGATTCTCATTAATAGGCTAAGGAAATACAGACTAGATGAAGGTACTAGAAAGTATAAACGTAAGTGGTTGGATCACCATGCTCAATGAGTATTCATCAATGGCTTAATGTATAGTTGGGAAGAGGTATCAAGTCGAGTTCTCAGGGTGGGGTCTGTGCTGGGTCCAGTACTGTTCAACATATCTTCATTAATGATTTGGGTGAGGGACTGAACGCATGCGTAGCAAACTTGCAGATGACACCAAGTTGGATGGAGTTGCAGACACTTTGGAGGACAGGGTTAGAATCTAGAATGACACGGAGAAATGGTCTGTAGTCAATCAGATGAAATTCAACTAGGACAAGTGCCAAGTCTTGCACTTGAGATTGAATAATTGCATATACAAATGCAGACTGAGAATAACTGCCTAGGCTGTGGTACTGCAGATAAGGACCTGGGAGTTACAGTAGATCATAACTGAATATGAACCCACAGTGTACTCTTTTTGCAAAAAAAGCTAACAGTATAGTGAATTGTATCAACAAGAGCGTCACTTGCAAATCAAGGGAAGTGATTCTTCCACTCTATTCAGCACTGATGAAGCCTCACCTAGAGTACTGAGTCCAGTTTTGGGCCCCATTATTTAAGAAGGATTTGGACAGATTAGAGAGAGTTCAGTGCAGAGTGACAAAAATAATTAGGGATCTGGGAAGCAAGCCTTATGAGAAAAGGCTGAAAGAGTTAGGGGTATTTAATCTGGAGAATTGAAGACTGGGGGGATTTGACAGCAGTCTTCAAATATCTGAAGAGCAATTACAGAGAGAATGGAGATGGTCTTTTTTCTGTGACTGTAAGGGAAAGGACTAGGAGTAATGGTCTCAAACTGCTGCAGAAGAAATCTGGGTCGGAGATTAGGCGGCACTTTGACTACGAGGGTGGTCAAACATTGGAAAAGATTACCTAGAGAAGCTGTGGAATCTCCATCCTTGGAAATTTTCAGGAGCAGGTTAGACAGACACTTAGCTGGAAATGGTTTAGTTGGGGATAATCATGCCTTGAGCAGGGGGCTGGACTAGACCTCATGAATCCTTTCCAGCCCTACTTCCCTATGATTCTATGACCCTTAATTAAAAATCATGGGGAAAAATATTCTGATTACTTTGGGTTTTTTTTTTTTTACTGTATGAAGTAATGTTGCAGTATATTCCAGATAAGCTTGTAATGCCAAATATCTTAAACTTGGGTCCGGAATGAGTACTGTTGTTTGCTTTCCACGATATGGTTTCACTTCAAAAGCAGTTTTGCCATTTATAAAGGAACAGGATTTCTTTGTAGACAGCTAGCCAATCATCCTCGCATAGCTGAATTCAAAATAGTACTAAAATTCTCTTTACTGCTACTACAGTATCTCTCAAAATGAAGCATGAGATCATAGTAGCATTTTGGTTATTGGTTCAGTTTCCTATTTCTTTCTAGATCTTTTTTAAGCTCATACTGTCCTTATAGAATGACCTCTTGGCTTACTTTGTGTAATCATGTGACCAGCTGTTTACTGTGTTTCACTGTGTCCTAGTTTGAGTCCTTTTGATAACCTAAGAGGACATTTTTAGCTGTACAGTTTATGGGAGGTTTTGACTGGGCAGTGTTTTATTTATTTCACTCATGCAACTAGAATCCACAGTCAGAGTGAGAATAAATGATGACAAGAAATAACCCAGTTTAACAGTATTGTCTATTAACTTGAGATTTGACCATTAACTAATAGGCTAACGTCAGTGTAGTGAAATAATTTCTGTCCTATCACCAGTTCCGCTGAAAAGTAAAATGCATGATTTTTCCTTACCATGCTATGGCCTAAGAAGTACTGTGATCCACTTAGTTGATTTTGGTCCAGGAGATGTGCTAAACTGTGCTTTGCAAATAATTTAATCTAGTTTGGTAGGAAATGTATATTTTTAATTCTGTAACAGAAATACAAAGCTATCTTTGAGCATTCTGATGCTTATTTGGATCAGTCCTGGGGCTTTTGAAAGTACTGAGTTCATTTCTGGAAATGCTACTACCAAGTTTTACTCTCTAGCACAGTAGAACCCCAGACAGTTCCATGAACTTAAATAAGAAGTTTATTAACATCAGTGGGAACTTCTCCAAGTAGTAAATGCAATGCTGTAGAAGAATGTTGTTTGTAGGGTTGTGCCTTTTAGTTTCTTAATTGATTAATACACTTGATGCTGATAAACATAATGTAATTTACTCGATATAGCCCATACTCTTATAGTGTACAGTTGCTGCATACCAAAAACTTTCTGGAAGATTGGGTGTAATTTGTTCTTGAAGGAAGAGGTTCTCTTGAATTTTTATTTTCCTTAATTGCACATTTTTCATACAGTTTATTTGAATGGCAGAGGCTCTGTTCATAATTTTACATAAAAATATAGCAAGCTGTTCCTATGCCAAGCGTTCCTTTGGGCAGCTATTTTGGTACCCAACCCCGAAAAGTAACAAGAAAATACTGCACTCTGAGTTATTTTTAAATGGTTAGAAATAGTGTCTGTATTATTTCAGGGCACTGACGAGCAAAATCTTTGTTAGAAAACATTGGTTGTTTGTTTACTGCAATATGTCTGCCCATGTATCTGTTCTTAATTTTTAGAAAAGTGTCAAACTGAAAGACAAATATTTTTACTGGTTGCTGCAGATTTGAATCTAAGATGTGCTGAATGCATTCCTGATTTGTTTTAAAAAATCCTGGTTATACATGTAAATTAGAAGGATTAGTATTCTGTCCTGTTGTATTTCAGTTAAAAAGTAGTTCCCTGTTTCAGGTTGTGATATTTTAGCTGTTCTAGGGAATGAGTGTCTCTTGCACCTTGTAGACTTAGTCTTTAACGTGGATTTTTAACTTTTATAAATGACGAATTGTTTAAAAATAAAATAAAACAGAAGGAAACAAAAATGAATGTTATGACTCATTTTAGTTTAATTCCCAAGTTTTAACTGATTCATCAGAATATGTCATGAAAGGATATTCTGTAGATTATGGAAATTTAAGATGCACAGTTTGTATAACAGCTTTTAAGTATCAGGGACCCTATTTTTTACTATATTTTAATGGGACATAACATCAACGAACCCAATTTACACATGTGTAGTCACTTTAGTTTTGGTAACAAGGGAAGGCACTCTACATGTATCAGATAAGAACTAGATTCAAACTAAACAACATTTAGTCTGAATAATCACTTTCTGCTGTGATCCCTTTAAAATGAAACAAACATGCTGACTTACAGAGAAAAATCATCAGTGGCAAATGTCTTCTAATACAATTTTATTCAAAGGAATGGTACTTTTTTGGCTCTCAGGAAATTGTTTGCATACATCCTCTGTATGAAGTTGACCCATGAAGTCAATGGCAGCTGAGAGAATTAAATTCACAAGGAAGTTGCAAAATAAAGCACTGAATGTATGTATGTAACATAGTCTTTTAACGTGTGTATCCTTCAGAACAGACAGGATTTATCTTTTAGATGCTTTAGTTATTCTGCAGTTATCTACAGTGGTGGATATATACCAGCCAAGTGGCGCTGAACATAAACTATTGCTGGAAGCAGTGGAAAATTTTCTTGTGAGTCATGAGTTTTTAATTCATACCATACTTACTTTTTCATTTGTAATAATTCCTATTATGCAGACAGAATTAATTACATGTATAATAACTAGTGAAATAAACTTTGGATATGCCCTACATTTGAAATCTAGAGAAGAAAAAAATGCTGTTACACATGAAACTCCATTTCTAAAACCACAGGCTGTGCAGTTAATATACATTTTTTTCTGTTACCAAACTGTATCTAATCAAATCCTTACGAAGCAATGCCATTCATTCAATGCATGACCCATAATTCTCTTTGGAGACAGTGCACAGCTGCTCCAGTTAGTATTAGCTGCTTCTTATGGCCTGGTATCTTCTTTCAATAAAAATCACAGATGGCGGGGTGTCTTTCACACCCTGATAGTAAATATGAGCTTGGGTCAGGTGAAGGGGTGAGGTAAGTACATGTAATTCTTCTTTAAGTATAAAAATCCTGCATCAAGCCCAAGTACCATTTATTTTTAATTTAATCCCCTAAAATGTTGAACCCTGTTCCAATGCTAATGGTGATGTAAAACTCTAGGAAATGGAGATACCATTGTGTGTTTTACAGTGGACAAGCACTATAATTAAGACATCAAATTAATAAGGCCAGGTAGTTGTTAGCTACTTATGAATTCAGCTTTGAATATACAGATAAATCTGTAATCAGTACATTTTCTCTAAGTATATTAGCCTCTGAACAAGGCACATTGCACTCTAAAAGCCAGCTGTAATGCTTAGAGTGCCATTGATAATTTCCTCAGGTTGGGAGACCCTAGGGCATGTCCAGATGAGTGGGAAGGTGCAGTTCGCGGCCCCTCAAAGGTTTTTGAGGGGCTGCAAAATGCACACAGTGCATATTAATCTGTTTGCTGCACTGCGTATCTCGGTTACCCAAAAGCACGAGGCTGTACTTTCCAAAAAAGCCTGTTTCACCTAAAACCTCACTCTGGAAAGAAACACAGAAGGATTTTGAAAAGAAAGTTGACACACGGTGGGGAAAGAGCTGGGCAATTTAAGCACAGAAATCCTTTATTTACACTGCTGTACTTCTTGCTAGCTATCCTTGTTGCTAATTTGAGGGGGGAAATACTGATGCTTAACATTGCATATAAGCAGCTACAAATGTTCACGTCACAACTCCACTGAGAGAAGGAATTACTGGAAGACTTGCATTTTGTAGGAGTCTGTTCTACAGCTAGCAAGCATTAAGGCATCTCTACAGAGTTGGGCCATTTGTTGCCGTCTAATACCAGCTCAAACAATCTGCGTCCAAGTTAGTAGGAGGGTATAGTCTCTATTCTATGATCCCTGAGTCACCATCAGATTCTGTTTCTATCTGAAACAGAGAGCCTATTATGGACTAACATTATTGTTAGAATTAATGCTAGTAGACAGGAACCACTCTTTCTCTGTCTTTAGACAAACAGTTAACTTTAACTGCTCTTTCAATATTGAAGAATGGATAATCTTCAAACCACAGAGATTACACGAGGACAGACTCATTAAGTAACCTACTCCATTCAACTACCAGTACAGGACTGTTCTTTACAATGTATTTTCTAGGGTTTATTTTCAAACCAGTTTAAAAACCTTCCATTTCTTTTGAGTGTCTGTAATCCAGAATATTTTATTTTCCACTGGTGTGCTGCCTAAAAGTTGCTTTTCTATGGTCTATTTCATTGTTGCTTGTTGGTCACTTTTTACGTCTTCTTAATATTCCATCTTCTTCCTTGGGGTGAAATCTTGGCCCAAGTGAAGTCAATGACTAAACTCCCATTCAATACAGCTACAGTTTCAACACTGACTGTTATATAAGTTAACTAATGAGACATAACATATACCTTTCAAATATTTGCATATAGTATAAGTATAAACTTCCCCAATTTATTCATAATTTAGTTAAATTATAGCATATATGTTTGTGTATGCAATTAAATTAAATTAAATTAAATTATTCCCCATTTGTCTGTCCCTCCATTCACTTAATCATTTTTATTGTTCTTTCTGGATCTTTTTACAGTTAATCTTTTAAGCTCAGAATTTTATTGTATGCAAGTGTTGTGCCACTTTTTTCTCCCTCCTGCTATTATCTTTAACTGCAAACTCATTGCATGGCTGTCCATTGTTATTCTCATATATTATCTACTTTTTGTCCTTCTATTTTGAATTTCTTTTTCTCCCATTGCAAATCTGTCTCTCCTAGTCGTATGTTCTTACATTTTTTTTCTAAGATCAAACTTCAATTTTTTTCTTTACGTAAATGTTGAGCTTCTCCTTAATTCCTTTTTTATAATTGATTGTTAATTTGGTCTATATAAATAGTTATATCTATTTGCTTATGGGTATTCAACAACTGTACATCTGAACTGGATTTTGGCACTAGATGGTGATCCACAGAACGATGGGGAACACGAATATTATAACTTCTTCCTACCTTATTCCAGACTAAAGAGTTTTTACTGCATGACAGAACATCTGAGGCTTTTGCCTGTTGTGCGATTTTATGCCTGAGAACATTCCTTCTCCCAAGTGGAAAATTTATCATTCTTGGCTATGGTTGATATTTGGATGTCTAGTTTTAGAGCTGAATCGAGGAGGATTCCAAGGCTGCTCACCACCTGGAGACAAATGCCTTCAAGAAAGGGAATTGGCAAGGCTTGGTTCATAAAACTGACTCCCTTCCTTACCATCTTATATGTTAGGCTGCAATCAGCTGCTTATGTCTTTCAGATGCTTAGCTAGCTAAATGACAGCATTTATGTGCTTCTGATGAGAAGCTGTACAATTGCATTAGTTGTAAACACACTAATATTTGGCATCTGAAAGTGTGTGTGTGTACACTAAAAAGGTCTATGCATCTATTTTAATAAATGGAAGAATGCCTTAGCCAAGCTCTGGACACCATCACTATTAATTATGAAAGTACTTTTTGTAAATGATAAAAACCATTCCAAGATGCACACTTTTACATACTGCTGCTAGACAGCAAAAAGTTTTATAAGAGAGATGGCCCCTATCCCTAAAATTCTTACAGGGTACCCCATTACCTCATCCCAGTGCAAATTTAGAAAACAATCTGCAGTTGGTTTTGACTGTGAACAAAACTGACTTCAGCAAATTGGAAGAAATTTAAAGAGGGTAACCTGCATAACTAGACGCTGCAATGGGCTGATTAATGATAGTAGTGAAATTTAAAAGGATTAGGCATTAGAGCATTTCCAGCACTCATGTCGGGAGAGAGACAGAAAAACCTTAAAGTTACAAGCTGTTATTAGGGGTAGTGACGCCTCTCCTCATGACCTCTCTAGGACCCAGTGGAATCTTCTTGCACTGGAGCTTGCTGTACATTGGCAGTAGAGCAGTTTTTCTGCATGATTGTTCCCTGCTAACCTTGTGGTTTTCCACTCCAAAATCCATTCAGAAGTTAATGCTGCTTGAAGCATTAGCTTCTGCTGAGTTCCCTCTAGGTTTTCTGCTGCACAGTTGTGGGAAGACTCTGCCAAATGGCAAGAAAACTCCTGGACTGTCTTGCCAAGGAATGAAAGACAGCTTAGTATTGATGGAAAGACATGATTGAGGGTTATTTTTTTAGGGGATTTCTACAATTCAGAGGTCTAACCTGTACATCCTTTGGACTCTGGACGTATTATCCTACTTCACTGAGGGAAGTATTTGCAGGAAATGTTTGATTTCCACCTGTGAAAACTGTTTGTCCCTAACTACATATAACTTGCCGACAAGAATAAAAATAAGAGATAATTAACTATCTAGCGCACTGAATGTTTAGGGCAGAATTCTGCTTGCTTCTGTGTGGTCACATGGCAATCTTACAGCTGTGTAAATGGCATTTTTGGCAGTTGCACACATATTGTAAATGCACAGTCATTCCAGTTGCATAAAAGTGTATGCAAGTCCTGCAAGTGTAGCCCAGTCAAAATCTAGGACTCATGGCAGGTAAGAGGGACCCATGTAAAGCCATGTAGCTCCTTGATATGTAGCCTATAACTAAACTTTTTTCAGCTCCATTATGATTTAGTGTGCTAATTCTAATTTATGAAATCTTAAAATTGAAAAAAAAATCAGGAAAACATGGGAAAAATATGTTGTTGTTATTGTAATACACCCCCACCTCCCCCTAAATATTTTCTATATTCAGTTATACCATTTTAGAATTTTCCTGTTTTGGCTTACATTTTGAGCACATACCTTTTCCACCTCTTGATAGTCTCTTTCACAGTAAACTGCTGCAACTCCTCTGCTTCTGCAAGCTTCCCAGAAATTCGTCGTCTCCTGTAAAATCTTTAAAAGGAAATTTCCAAATTGATGCCACCACTAGGTATGTTTGTGGGTGGAGTGTGACTTAGATATTGCTCCTGAGAAACCAAAGCTTATGTAAACCCTGCCAAGTAATCCTTCATTCAAAACTATGTATGGTAGACCTGCTTTTTGAGATCTTTGAGTGTCTATAATTGTTAGGCAGCATGAAGATTGCATAATTCCATTTCCCTGCCTCTCATCCTATCTCATTCTTTCATTAATTTCTTATATAAATTCTGCAATGTCATTCTATTAACAGAAAGTATTTGAGATAGAAAAGACCATTTAGAACTTTTAGGGCACATATACACATTCATAAATGCACAGTAAGCGGAGTTACTGTGCAGTAGCACTGGCGAATATCTTTTCAGTGAAACTACTGCACAGTAGCCTAATAATACTGTGCAGTAGTGTATTAGCATTGTTTCTGTTGTGATGCACTGCTGTGCAGTATTATTAGGCTACTGCACATTTAGTGTCTCACGTAGATGTACCTAGTTAACTAAGGAATATTCCTACTTGTATGAATATACATTTGTAGGGCTCTGTTCAGTGTAATTTTCCCTGTAGTACGCTCATGAATACCTTCTCTGAGTTAGTTTTTTACTAGATTCCATGAAAGAAGACATATTCCATAAACTACAATATTCATTAAAAAATTGCTAAATATTTTCCTAATGCCTGCCTTAAATTTCACTTTGATTGATCAACAGCATTGTTACAATCTAGTTATTCTTCTTCCGACCACATAAACTTCTTAACTGTGCCCCCATAACTCTCCTTCCTAATAACAATAGACAAACACTTGAAAAAGTGTAATCAGATCATCTCTTAGTCAAACAGTATATATTCAAAAATTTGGATGCCGGTCAGGTTGTCAGCCGTAATTAATACTCTAGATTCCCACTGAAGACAGTGCTCAGGGACTCTGAAAATCCAGCAAGTTATTTTGGTTTCTATCTGTGGCTATAAAGGCCTAACTCTAGCTTGATTTTTTGGCTCTTTCCTTATTTGCATCATAGGTAATTCATGCAGTTTCACAATCACATTTGCCACCCACCTCTGAATACTGGTATCTGATTGGTATTAAGCAATCCAAATTAGCGGACAAGACTTCAAATGCAACAGTAGCAACGCTCTTTTAAAGAGGGGCAATTTTTGTTTTTTGACTTTGCAAAGAGAGGCAAGATTATTAAAAACACAATTCCCGTATGGATACTCTTTTGTTACTTGAAATCCATTGTTCTAGACTCCAATCAAAATATGATTCTGCTTGGAAGTCAATCTATAGGTCCTGTGTATAATTTGATTAGCTTGTTTGACACAGCTTATCTTTTTAAAAACACTTTCTCAAAAATGTAGCTTAGTTTTTTTTAATCCTATGGGGTCATTTATTAATTATTATAGATTAATTGCTTTATATTGACTGAATTTTGTCTGACAGTATTTTTTAGATTTTAATTAAGAGGTCTCGTGGATTTATTTTTAATAGCTTTGGGCTCTATTAATGGGAATACTAATCAGCTCTCCACTGCAGTGTGACACTCTGCAGGAGTCACCCAGGCAATCTGGAAAATGATTCAGTCCAACTGAACTAGCTGTTGAACAGCTAAATCCAATGAAGAGGCCAGATGTGAAGCTTTCTGTGAGTAATACTGGCTTCTGCTACATGAGAGACTGTAGTTCTTTAATAACTAGAGCTCTTATACAGAGCACTTCTATCTTGTACCTCATAGTGCTTGGTGTCCAGAATAAAGAGAACTAAAATTGTTGCTGCTTATTAGTGTCTGACCTTACAAGCATTTAAGCATGGGCATAACTGTACTCACATGAGCAGGTGCATTCCTGCATTCCCTAAGGCCCTGTCACAAGCTCATGTGTGTGGGCAAGATTTCTTTGCCTGAACAGGACTCCACTGAGTTCACTAAAGCTTCCCACAAGTAGAGGGATCTGCGCAAATTTATGGGCTTGTACAATCAAGGCTTTAGGTTATATTTGTACCACCTTCAGAGAGAGCATGGGGAAGGATGAAATCACTTGACTTGTGTCCCTGTCTTGTGTACCTAAGCCCACAAATTGGGTAATACAAATCACTCAGAAATGGCCCTAAGCATGCAACATAATTGGACACAAGTGGGCAGGGCTTAATTTTTTTCAACAATGCTCCTGGCTTGTTCTGGTGGTAGTATAGTCATAACCTTAGTTTCCTGCTGTAGGGTCTACTCCTGTACTTATAACTTGGGCAGAATCTGAGGATAATGGTAACATACTGTAACAGAATAACCTAATACATGACAGTGTGCCACCTGCTGTCATTCTGGTACCCTTGTAAAATAAGTAGCACTGGTAAAATACTGGACCAGTGAAGTCAATGGCAAAAATATCAGTGGTGTCCCATAAAGATTATATTCAAATAAAGAAGCATTGAAGAATTGGTGGACTGGATGCATCTTGTTTATAAAGGGCTTGTATTTTCCTTTATCAGTTGTTACAATTTTCACAAACGTAAAACACAAACACATCTGTTATTCGCCTGGAAGGGACCTTGGAAGGTTGTCGTGTCCAGCCTCCTGCCCCAAGCAGGAAAGACAACTGGGGTCAAGTGACCCCAGCAAGGTGACCGTCCAGTCTCTTGAAGAACTCCAGTGTAGGCGATTGTACCACCTCTGGAGGGAGCTTATTCCAGAGTCTGGACACCCTGACTATGAAATTTTTCCTAATGTTAAGCCTGAAATGGTCTTCCAGGTGTTTGTGACCATTACTCCTGGTTTTCCCCAAGGGTGCCCTGGTGAACAGTTGTTCACCAAACCCTTGATGTATGCCCCTGATATAGTGGTAAGCTGCTACCAAGTCTCCTCTCAGCCTTCTCTTCTTCAAGCTGAAGAGTCCCAGGTCCCTCTGCCTTACCTCATATGGCTTGCTGTGCAAGTTTCTGATCATACGGGTGGCCATTCTCTGGACTCTCTCGAGCTTTTCCATGTCCTTGTTGAAGTGTGATGCCCAGAATGATTTGCTGTTGAATTAAATGAGCTAAATTGAGTTTTCTAGACGGTTCTATTCTAGATGAGTTTATATTAAAACTAATTATCTAATAGATCTGATTTTTTAAATTAAACCAAGTTTACCCTTTAAAAATATGCTAAATACATGGATATCTGCCACAGATTGAAATTTTAGGTGTGACACCAAAGGTAAGAGGGAGTGAGATGTTAATTTTAGCAATACAGTTGTAGCCAGCATGCAGTAGTTATATATCTATAGAAAATTAGCTGATATAAATCAGAAATAAATTTGATGTTAAAGAGAATACAGATAGACAAACTTTCATATTGCCACTGATAAACTATGGTTGATATTTGGATGTCTAGTTTTAGAGCTGCATCAAGGAGGATTCCAAGGCTGCTCACCACCTGGAGACAAATGCCTTGAAGAAAGGGAATTGGCAGGGCTGGGTTCATACAACTGATTCCCTTCTCTGACTGACTCTCTTAAAACTGGGTTAATAAAACTGACTCCCTTAAACTATTACTCATGCTGAAAATGTGAATGGTTTGGCAGCATGCAACCTTCTGGTTACAGTCAGAACATCCATCTCTTGAGTGTACAATGACCAGAAGGTTTGAAGTCAGAAGAAGGAGGAATTTGATGCTTAGATTCTTTCATTTCTTGCGTTTATTATTATAAACAAATGCTTTGAAAGAAATGCTGGGAATTCCAACATTTTCTGGGACATTACCAAATGATGATGAGCTTCCGACATCTTACTTTATTGAACATATCTAAATAAGGTAATGTTTGTAGACTAATTTGGTAGTTCAGAGGAGCTTAAGAGACTTGTAAGTTCCCCATTTGGTACCTATTACTGTGTGCCTTGTCAAGGCAGTTACATTGAATTAAGTTTAAGTATATTTAGTAAGTTTAAGTACGTTAAGTTTAAGTCTGATTCTGATCTCTCTTACCTTAGTTTAACTCTACTGTATTCAATGTGGCTAGTACTTAAAACATTGTATATGAGATCTGGCCAGAGCAAGGATTGGCAACCTATGGCCTGTGGGTCATAACCAAACCGTGGAGCCATTTAATTTGGCTTGTGATGTGGGGCTTCAGAAACATTTGGTGATAGTGTGTTTCCCATGGGGAAAAGCAGGAGTCTCTGGGTCATTCTGGCCTGGAGCCAAAAATGTTGTTGATTGATGAAATGTATCCACACGTGATTTGTTAATGAAGTTTCCTTTAACTAGGTAAACCAGTACAGCTTAACATTTTAGAGTGGTGGGCTGGGTGCTTGTGACCTGGCTGCACCCTGGGTGCTCTCCCCTCCGATAAAGGAGGGGTGGAGGGAGAGAGGGGGCTGTCAGTGTCAGAGGGAGGGGAGTGAGTGCGAGAGGAAGAGAGAGCTTACCTCTGCTGTACAACCCCTGCTGCAGAGGAAAGGAGAGAGTGAGCTTGCTTCCATGAAGCAGTCTGCCTTGGGGAGGGGAGAGGCAGAGATGGGAAGGCTGTGGAGGAGATCAGTAACAGAGTGCAGGGCAGGGAGAGGGATGCACCATGCCGAGCTGCTTGCCACTATTCCCTTGTGCCTTAGGTTGGATCCAGTCACTTCGTGGGGAGGCCATAGGTCCAGCACTTGAGCATTTATTAGAGAAGGAAATTTGTTTTCCCTTGCTTTAATGTTGAAAACTAATTTAACAGAAAGTTTGCTACTGAAAACCAGATTACCAGATTCAAATATACATACTCTGCCTGCTGTCCACTTTACAGTGTATTTAACTCATTTCTCAATTTCTCTAGACAAATGCAAAGTGACATTTATAGGAAGGGCAGCTATTACAAGGACTCAGGACTTAATGCAGTGACCTGGCATAGCCTTTATGACCTCAGCAATATAAAATAGCTTAGTAGTTCAGTCATCTTTCTGTTCAGCTTTATTCCATTTGGGATGTAGCTGTTGCATGTATACACCTTGTAATCTGTGAAGTTAAAATTAAACAATTTGCCAACCTGTCTAGCAGTGAGCAACCGAAAATCGCACCTCTGCATGCACCAGACAGTGTTTTGTGCTGGTGTTTTTTTGATGAAGAAAAATTTAGTAGAGAAGTGAAAGTGAGAGCTTTGAGAAGACAAAGTAAATTTGAAAGGACTTTAAGCTTATTCTCTTTCAAAAGAGTGAACTGTAAATGTCAAAGCAGTATTGGGAAAACAGCATATGATGTAGACATTTATTTCAATACTAGCGTTCCTGAATCTGTGAATTCAAATGCTCCTGTGCCATATGATATCATGATGGAACACATGGAACAAACTAATAAATCAGGATCTTTCCAGTAATAAGCATAGCAAATGTCTTTTTAGGCCAGTGCTAGAGCTGAATTTATAGTTATTTTCTGCCGACATCTTAAAAGCTGCTTGTTAATCTGCTTTTCTGCTTCTCATGCCAAATATGAAATCTATCTTGACTTGGGCAGAAGTTCTTATAGGCGTAAGAGCAAACCTATTTGCTAGTGTTTTCAGTTGAAAAAGTGTCCTGTTACCTGAAAAGTTCTTGCATTGTTACATCATTGGGCTGGAGCCTAAGAAAGATGAAAGGGGAAGACTAGGATAAATAACTAAGCATTCCTTCAAAGGAACTTGTAAAATAGATATGGTTTGATCTTGATATCATTATCAAAATTGGACTGTTTCTTAACATTATTGTAATACAAGACTAAGGCATGACTTCATATATTTTGAACCTACTATGATGCATTATTTTTATATTATACTTGGATGCAATTACTTTCGTACAATTACACCTGTATACTGTATCAGTCGCCTTTCTACGTACTGTTATGATCAATGTCATGAAGGGGCTTCTCTTCATCCATATCTGTTCCTAATCTTCATAGTCTTCCACAACTCCACTTTGATCTACCCAGGCAAGGGGCCAAGATGGGCAGAGAGAAAACAGAGCCATGGCCTCAACTTCTGTTCCAGTAAGCAGAGCTTGTCAGAAGGAAGCATTGCAAGAAGGAAGATGAAAAAGCCCTATACTCTCATAAAGCATAGTGCAGTGTGCTTATTCCTCCTGTGCATTCAAGGCACAGCTCTTCCCAGAACTCTGCATAAGCAGTGCTGCTCAATGCCATCACTAGCAAATGCAGCTTGTACTTTATTTGCCATCTTTCTCTGCAGCAGTTTGCTCTCTGAGAGTGTGCAGAGAATGTGTATTCCACCAGTAAGCATGTCCTGTGTACCTGCTTGCACTTTCCACGTGCTAAGCCCAAAAGGAGAGAGTGAAGCTGTCCTTCAGGTGTCTCCCTGCTCCCCTTATAGGTAGATCTAGGATTTTAACAAGGCGGGTATGGGAGATGTCTGACACACCTCAGGGGGTGGCTGCTCCCATGCTACAAGTGCTGCCCTTGCAGCAGGTGGACCGTTCCACAGCAGTAGCCACCAGGGACTTTTTTGAATCCCTAAAGCAGGTAAGACTCCTCTGCTGCCACCTTGTTCTTGGCAGCTGCTCCACCTCTGCCCCTCTCCTGCCGTGCTCAGTGGCACCTTCTCTCTTCCCTCACCAGCAGGCCTGACCTAGGGGCTGGGGAAGCCTCAGAACTGCTCTGCTCCAGCCAGGCGCTGTTGGGAGCAGCTGCACAGGGTCCTAGGCCTGGATGGGGACAGTAGCAGTAACAGTGAGTGGGTTCCCCCATCCTGTGCCTGCTTCCTGCCTCGTGCCCCATGTGTCCCCCACTGGCCAGAAGCAGGCACAAGAATTTGGGGGAACGGGACTCCCCACCACCACTACCATCCCTAATCAAGCCCAGCTCCCTCTGCAGCTGCTCCCCACAGCTGGATCCCCCAGGCCAGCAGAGGAAACCCAAGGAGGGGCTGGTAGCAGAGACCTGCCACTGCCACTGAGCCTGACATCCCACACAGCTGCTGCCCACAAACTCCAGCTGGAGCAGGGTCAGCCAAGGACAATGACAACAGTGGACCAGTTCTGCCTTCTTCATTTGCTCCCTGCTCAGTTCCCCCCTAGCGTCTCCCACCATCATGGGACTCCAACCATACCTCAGACTCAGCAGGGAACCCAGGCATCTGGGGTGCAGGGAACTGATGCCGCTAACATGTGAGCTACACTTTGAAAGCGGGGTGTGTCTGTACCACTGCATCTGCCCTTGGCTCCCTGTCTTGTGCTCAAGCGCACTGGAGACTGAGAAATCAAGAATGGCAGAAGGGGATGCTTTTTGGGTTTGGCAAACATGATGCTGAGCCACTGGATAGGTCATGTTTCTCTGCAGTGCTCTGAGGAGGAACTTTGCTGAAGCAATATGGACCTGCCCTGAGAGTCAGAGAGTCTTGAACTTTTTTCAAGAAAGTTGGTACAGGACTCCCTATCATCCACTGGCATTTTCTTCCAAAATTTTTTTTCCAGCTTGCTATATTAGTTTAAAACTTCAGATAAAATCCTATTTAGAACTTTTTATCAGAAAGTCTTATAAATCATTAAACACTAATCTGTGTAGTTGTAAAACTTAATGCTGATCAACATTTCCATAGAGATTACCTTATTTTTACCAATATTTGGCTTTGTTCTAATTGAAACATGTATGTTCATAGAATGCAGGTACATACCCCATGGCAGCTCTCAGGGCCAGAGGTATTTTGTTATTTAAATTACTATCTGTATTGCTATTCCCATGTTGTGCATTTAACAGAGATATCACACACCAATCACGTATGCTGTTCCCAGAAGACTGCCTCATGGAGGTGGCATTTGAGGTAGTGGTGAATAGATAGTTTGCATTTCAGCTGTTATGGATCAGCAGGCAGCATCTGGTTTGGTTAGTCCAAATCTGAAGAAACAGAAGAGCAAGCCTTTTCTTTTAGATGGGAAAAATTCTAAGAGAGCTGAGCCTCATTTCTCAGGATACATACTCCTTCTGTGCTTCAAAACCAAATGTTAGTGGGACTCTAACTTTGGGATAATAAAGCCCATCATCTTTTCAGAATAGTGAAAATCAAGTCACTTATACTCCTGTTGTTTCAGGAAGTAAATGGAAGTTGACTTTCCCACAGGTGGAGAAACTAAGGTTGCTTACACAAGTTACATTTTTCATGTGATTGGGCCCCTGAAAGCGCCCTACAGCCATGAGGTAACACACATGTGCAGCTGCAGAGTGCTCTTAAAATGGCTGATCATACAAAAAATGAACCCTTATCAAATTGGGTATTTATATTTGATGATGGTGCTCTGAAGTAGAGCAACTTAGGGGATTTCTGTTCCCTTGAGGGTTACTTTTTTGTGTTTTGTGGGGCCGGGCTAGTGCTTGTACCAGTGAGGCTGTCAGCGGGGGAGGCAGGGGGAAGAGCAGTAGGCAGCTGGGCTTGGCTGGAGCTGGGGGGTGGGGAGATGGCAGAGTGGAACAGAGCCCCCTGGCCTTGCAGCCCCCCCCAGATACCCCAACTGTGGGTATTGGGGGAGGCCAGGCTGGGTCATCAAGGCAAGGGGGCTCCATTCCACCCTGCCTCCCCACCACCAGCAAAGCTTAACTGGCAGCTGCTGCTGTCAAGAGACCCAGGCCAGGGGTGGGGGAAGGAGGCCCCCCTACCTCATGGGACTGGCCAAATTCCCCCAGTACCCCAGCTGGGGTAGCTGTGGGGAGCCTGCGAGGTGAGGGAGCTCTGTTCCACTGCCTACCTCCAGCTCCAGCCAGCCCAAGCCCAGCTGGCAGCTGCCTGCTCCCTCTCTCTCCCCCTTCCTTCCCCACAGACAGCCCCGGAGTTGGGAAGGAGGGGAGGGTGGTGTTGGGAAGAGGTGGCTTGGCAGCCTCCTGGGAGTCTGCTGCAGTGCCCCCTCCTGCTGTCCAGGGCTGGTGCAGGCAGGCTCAAAACCTCGGACCCAACGCTCTGTGTAAAGTGCCATGAGTTAGAGAGGGGCCCTAAATGTTTGTAGGCACCCAAAAAGTGGTGACACATTTGGCTGGGTCCAAAATAAAAAAATTTCTTTCACTTCAGGAAATATTCTGGCTATTTACTGCAGGTGTCAGGAAACCAAGTGTTCCACAGGTGAGTCTGAAAAGAACTGTTTTTACCAAGGACCCTGCTTGGATACCATGTTGATAGATACTTTAGAGATTTCTAAGGTCTTTTTCTGCCTCTTTCTATCCACTTCAAATCCTCTTCTTCTGTCAAACTTGCTTCTTAACATATCAAAGTCAGAGGGTCTTCCTCTCTAGCCTTGGCAGCTTCAACAGTTTGTGCAATGACTTTCTCTCTCTACCAGTAAAATAATTTAACCCTTCACTTCTCTGTCTGGGTATGGCGTTTGTACATCCCATCACATTACCTATCTTTATTAATAATATGCATTTATTCCTCAACTGACAATTTTCCTCAGCAGTCAAATTATGAGTAGCACTAAAAAAAATTTCAAGGCAGCACTTCCTTTGTTAAAAGCCTCAATCATATCAGGTGTTATTAAAGATAATGATTACCTCCAGATTGTTAGAACATTTCTTCTACTTGAAAAATTTAGGTTAGGTTTGCCACTGCAACTTAGATTTATCCTAAACTTTTCATATTAAAGAATAAAGCATGGAAGCCAGGGATTAATGTTGTGATGACCTGATTACAAGTATTATTACCCTATATATTAAGCATTAGCGATTAAAAGATGGGTATTAATATTTGGGTAAATTAATGCTATCCTCCTTAGTTATAAATCACCATTGCATTCTGTACCACAGATTCTCATAGTTAAAAATAACTTTATTAAACATTTCATTATAAATATTATGGTACTTTTTTGAAAGACATATTTTAGGATCCGTTTTTTTTTCCCCAGTCAGCTAGATACTGCAGCTGTATTCACTTTGGATGTAATATTTCTCACTAGCTGTTAATACCTGGCACGCAGTTCGTAGTTGTCATGCCCATACATGCATGCAATAGTATGTTCCCACTCAATTTTATATTTTAAATATAAGCCTCCATTTAAAATCCTGCTGTCTACTTGTGAAGATAGCATTTTGGATATGAATTGATGTGCTACAGCATTACCACCTGTGCATACGGACTGAAATAATAGCAGTGACTACTCTGAATTGCCCCTCAATGGGGTCTTAGCTCTGTAGCCAAATTATGGCAATTTAAATGTCAACAGAGCTATTTTACTTCGGATCATTTTAGTAGAAGCATTCAGCTAATGTGCTTATCCAGTGTGGTTGGGTATTCCATTCATCTGAAAAGGCATACCACTGGAATAAGGCTACACGTTTTAAATTGGGGATGGTTTAGTCATCTAAGCATCAGGTTAGATTTCCTAGACTAATATCTAGACTCTCTGGAACCACAGGTTCAAATCCTGGCAGGCAGTCCTACCAAATGTTATACTTCTCACTTGACACTCATTTGGTTTCCAATATTTGGTCTGTCACAGCTCTACTGAAATCTCATATAACTAGCAAGGAGTGAATGGGTTTTCTCTTTATTTTCCATCCTGACCCCTGGGGTGCACAGTGACAGCTATTGTGTAGGCAGTTCAGGGAAAACCCTCCTTTTTCTGTATTTCTGTATTTCTCCATTTCTCATTGTTTCACCTCTGGAAAAGAGCTAAAAAGTCATGGTTGGTTCTCACTTGCCTGCCTCATGCTCATGGCAACTTTCTTCTCCTTTGCACAGCAGGAAGAGGACAAATATGAACAGTAGTAGAGTATTCCTGGGAGGGACTCAAGGTGACTGTGAAAGGGTTTATGGGAGAAAAGGAATGGGAGGGAATGGATCTGGGGGGAACATTTTGACAGAGAGGAACATGGGGGAAAATGGAAGACAGACAGGACAGAGGGATGGATAAAGAGAAAAAAGTATGGGCGAAGGAAAGTCTTTGGGGAAATATGCACAATGAAAGAGAAATGAGGAGAAAAAAACCCAAAGCAAAAATCTGAAGGGGAAGCCAAGTAAATCAAGAAGCACAATATGATTTGAAAAGAGAGAAGAGGTATTAGAAAAATGAACTTATTCAAGATTGACTGAAAAATCAGAGAAAAATATTGAGAGAAAACAAACAGGCTTCTTTACTAGGAACTTGCTATCTTGGGATTTGAAACAAGGATACAGAAGTATTCACTTGGGTATCAGTTGCTTTATAGGCCTGAATAAATGTAATTGGTGTTCTTCCTCTAGATCCTAAAGGCCAAATGTCTGCATCAAAAAAAACACCATCACAACTAGGACTATTTTTGATAACCTGAGCCAGAGTCCAAAACTTGGCTGGTGTTGGAGGCTGAACTGCTATCATCTCTAGAGGTGTTCCTTTTGGAACAGGAAACACGATGGCAAAGAAATGGTGGAGTATCCTGATAAATGTATAGAGGATTCCTAGGCTGTCAGAAGGATGCTGATTTCAGTCTATTTTATTTTCTACTTTAAAAGAAAGTACCTATATTGTTCCTTTCCAGTGTGAAGAAGTAGGAAGAGGGATAAGGTGGCATGGGGTCTTTTTGTATTTATAATATGTAGGCTAATCTAGAGGATAGCTAGGTATGTTGTGTATCTGCCTCAGTATCCTTCCCATCAAATTGATCTAATTCTTTGGAAACTGAATGACATCCAGTATTAATGGACTATACTTGTTGAGTTTGACTACTGAACAAATTCCACTTACACATTTTCATGTGTCAGGTATGCTGGTTCCTGTCAATGGACATTTTGACAGTATGAAAGAGGGTGGTATTTTGACTCTGCCCTTATCTTTGGCACTGCTAGCTGTAGAAAGCTATTAGGAACTGTTATGTAAGACAACTTCAGAATCTTGACTTCTAAACTACTGTCCACTTGAAAGCAGTGAAGATTAAATATATGTACCAACCTCTTTTTATGACAGTATTTTATATTTCTTCATTCCCAAGGTGTCCCAAATGTTTCATGTATTTATAGAAATGCTGAAAAGCACGGACCGTTAATCCATGTGTTGCAGCGAAGTGACCCAGTGCATGGTACATGGTGGTGGGAGGAAGAAGGCCACAGCACGTTCTCAGAGGAAGTGACATGGGATCTTTAACATTCCTACAGAGTGGATAGGATCTTGCTTTTTAAATTTATCCCCATGTAAAGCAGAAGATGGTTAAACATTATTGGAACTGGACTAGGATGCAGGATTTTGTACCCTTTTTCCTGGCACAAAAAGGTAGTATACAGCCACAAAGGGGTTTCTTGTGGAAGAGAACTGGCTGTCTCCTAACAAAGGTCTCCATCTTCTAGCCAGGAAGATCTCTCCCCTCTTAAACTAACTTGAATGGCTGCATTCTTCTCTTGGAGGTTGAGGACAGAAAGTATCCCAGAATTCTTAGCTCTGCCTCCCATCCTCCAATGGAGAGAGAGGGAGAACACTGGCTTCCTGATGTCTCACCCAGGGAAAGCTGTCAAGAAGCCCTGTAGGGACCATGCCACGGCTGCCAGTGCCACACAGCCACCGAACAGACCTGGGTTATCCCAGGACTGTGCAAGGGGGGGGCTTACCCCCAGGCTGGAACCTGGAGTTCAAGCTCTGGGCATCTCCCTCCCATTCCTGGCCAGACCAGCTTGTGCATGAGCAAGGGGCATTTCTCACATCTGGGAAATTCACAGAAATTCTTAGCACTAGAAATGAATGCCCAACCATGTCCTTAGCTTTCTGATGTCTGAAACAGTGCTAGAGTGTTTTTTTTTAATTTCCCTGAACATCTGCAATCAATGTAGTATAATGAAAATGTATCAAACAAAGCAGCAGAGCTTCAAAGATGCCTCATTTCAGGAGCTATTGCCACTGTCAACAAGACACGAATTTAAGGTTAATATACTATGGGAAAAGGGCATGCATTTTTTGTATGGAATTTGGGGTACAATGTTGCAAATGTTTACTTGATGAATAATCCCTACTCATCTAAGCAGTTTCATTTGTTTTTTGTTTAAAATTCTGTAGTGGGGGCATGACTGAAAGGAAAGGAGTTTAAAATCATGTCCCACGCAGCCAGATGCCTTGAAATTACTTCTTCAGGGTATTGATCTTAAAGGAGAAACTTGTTGCAAAAGGCTGGGATAGGGAGGATTATGACTCACCACTATAATGGAACAGGCTTGGCATAAAGTGGAAGCAGATTGTACTTCCCCTGTGTACATGGAATGGCACTGGGAGAGATTATCTTGTATACCACAGCTACTATAGGTCTTTGGCATGAATGCAACAGTCTAGTTCTCACTGTGCAACTTTCTCCACTACTCCATCATCTAGTCCACCATACTCAGGCATACCAGGGATGACATTTAGTCCTACAGGTAGGGGTTGATCAGAATAGGAAATTACCAGGTGCTTTGAGCCTTGAAGCGTTTGAAAGGAGATGAGATTATAGCAGATGGAAGTCTGTTAAATAGGAGGTGGAAAGGGTCTGCAATAAAAGGGGGTGACATTCTAAAGAAGGATCAAGTTATTTCCATAGAGCTCTAGGAGCAAAAAGTCCCTCATCTACCAGTTAATGCGTGCCTAAGGCAGAAGCATAGATTGACTAACAGATGATAGGCTAGTAGTGCACTTTCCTGTGAAGATGCAAATTTGTTAGCATTAGCTGAAGTGGCCCTTTCTGGGTCTCACAGACAGTAAGGAATGATATTCCTTTTAAAAATATTTTGTTTGTTTCTTTTCCTGTGTGGGAGAGCTTGTTATGAACTAAAGTCCTACTTGGTGGGTCCTTTTCCTGAAAGGAATAGCTGTTTTCAGTGCTATGCCAGCTGGCTACTCCCATGCAATTCTGTTCTTTAGTTCTTGTATACCTTGTCACATGTTGAAACATTTGCTTTTCTTAAGACATCCAATTTTTTCCTGACAAGACTAGATACCCAGAATAAATTCACTTCTCTTTGTTCCTAGTTCAGAGCAAACTCATTGCTTATAAAAAAAATTACCTTTCTATTAATGTGGTACCAAATTAGACTTTGAGATTGTTATACTTCATTTATGCTTAGCTTAAAAAGAAAATGAAGTAAGCTTCATTCTTTCTTGAGTCAGTTGGCATCAAAATAAAAATTTAAGACGAAAAATTAAAACTATTAAGAGACTTAGGAATGCAAGGAACAAGACCTTTTAGAGGAGATTAAAGTGTGTGACAAGCATTAGTATTTCAAGGTGCTAGTGATCTACTCATGAATTGATGTGGCTAATAATAAGATGAAGCGCATTAAAAGCTGAGATCATCCAAGCTTGTGAGGAACTGGATATGGGCAATTATGAAATAGTTAAGGTATTAAATAAAATGGATGATTCTGTGAACTTGGCAGTATAGAAAGCACATTTATGTGACCAAGTGCTCAATCACTAAACCTTTCTCTTCAAATATAAACATTAGGAAATAGCATGTAGTGTGAAAACTGGGAAGTTTAAAAGGAAACCATTCCTATTTTGTGCAGCAGTCTAGCATTTCATGTAGTGAGAAGTATTACTCACTGAACAAAAAACATTAAGTGTTTAGCTTCAGCATTTCCATAAGCAGTAACCTCTAGAAAGTAACATCATTGACTTCTGCAGTATGGGAGCCTTATGCAGTATAAGAGACTGCAGAGTAGCCTTTGTCATGCTTATATAATTGTAAATACTTTTTATGTGAACTCCATTATGAGCCCTTTGCTGCACTGAAGTGCCTTATTCCTTTGGGGTATTACAGCAGAATCCTCTTAGATCCCATCCAGTTTGTGAGGACTGTAGTGCAGGGTTAACCATCATAGAAAGGGTTTTTAACCTAAAATCATGTATGCCTGTGATTACACAACAAACACAACTTCTCCCTAGTGTGGTTGGAGCCTTTATTAGTAGGGCGGTCGTGAGGAAAACCAGAACATTGAAGACTCCCCGCCCCCGTCAAGTCAGTGGTGCTGTTGTAAGCAGTGGCAGAGGCCAGCAGGCAGGGGTATGGGCACAGCCCAGCAGGGTGGCAGAGATGCCTGGCACACGATACCACTCTACCTCCCTACTGGATTGTGCCCCATGCCCCTTTGATTCTTGGATGCTCAGGGGGTTGAAACCAGCCTTCCAAAGCCAGGACTGTCCTGGGCAAAACGGGGTGTATGGTCACCCTATTTACTGGGATACCATATTGGGACAGTTACTAAATTACCCACCAGCAGAATCTGAATGTCTCTACATGAAAGACTAAATAGAAATGATTAAAAAGGGAACAACCTGTCTATATTGTTTCCACACCCCCCCGGCCAATGGTGATGCTTAACCTTTAGGCCCTGTGGGCCAGATGAATGGTGCAGGGCTGGTTTGTGAGCCAGATTGGACCCTGCATGTCAGGATTTGGGCCACATGGCCTTGGCTGGCTACTTGTATGCTGGGATTGGGCCCCATGCCACCCCTGTGTACTGAGAATGGGCTCTTGGCCTTGTGCTGCCTCTGCCTAGTCCCACATCCTGGGATTGGGACCCTGTGCTGCCCCTGCTCCATCCAACAGGCCCTGCGCTGCCACACCTGGCCCTGTGCATGGAAATTGGGCCCTGGAATGTGACAGACTGCATGCCGGATCTTCATGCCCTAAACCCATATTTCATCTCAATAGGGGTTGATAAGAATATGATTAAAACAGGTAGGGATGACACAGCGCTGAGGGCTGGATCTGGCCTGTGGGCCAGGGGTTGAGCACCCCTGCCCTAACTGATATGTAGGACAGAATATCTCTGTGATGCAAGTGGATGGTTCAACTTTCACTGACTGAAAAGAAGTTTTGCCATTCGCTTGTGTATGAGCAGGCCCCAATACTGCAAAATCCTATAAACCCATTAAAAGGAGACTAGTGTTCACATGTTAAATGTTAACAAAGTTCCCTCAAGCTAATAGGACTAGTTATCACAACTCTATGACATTCAGTGGCCAGCTACAATGAATAAAATATTTCCACGATCAGTAAAAATACCAGAGCATAGCACATGCTTGTTGATTTTAGAATTAAAAAGCATTATTTTCTACAGGTTGTTTTCTATTATATATATTTTTTTCAGGTTACATTTTAACTGGGAAAAGGTGAAATTTCACCTCAGGATAGTTTATCTTTGATGTTGCATCTCAATTGAGATAGGGCACAGATGGTTTTTACATCAATGTATCTAGTTGAGGAGAAGCCAAGATGAGAGATCTAGTTCAACATAAAAATTGAGGTGGTGTTTTTACACTGAAGGCAAAACTTAAGTCCTTATATTCACAAGAGATTTCATCCACACCCAAGTCTTTCTGAGGAAAGAAGCTTAGGAGGTCCCATTGACATGAGTATTGTTGTGTATGAGGTTCTTGTGCCCTTCCTACTTTGTAATCCTATTTTTTTTTAAAGTGACCATATCCTCAGCTGGCACGTATCAGAAGAGCTGCATAGGAGTCAACGATGCTGTATCATTTTATACCAGCTGATGCCCTGCATCAGTATTTTCAGCAGATTCAGATTAAAAAATGCTGGATTTAATGGGCTATGTGGCAACAACATAACGAGGTTTTATTTCAGCTTTTATAGATTTGTCTTTGACAACTAAGGAGAAGCTGTCTTCTTTTTTTCATTTTAACTTGAAACTACTGCATTAAAGGCCCCGAACAAAATACTTTACACCTGGCTAAGCATTGTATAACCCATTGACCTAAAATCTATCTGTGCTAAGTAGGATTTATATTAATTCTGTCCAGATTAAGCAACAATCAATACCACTATTATCCAGTTCCTGTTCCCTTAGAATTTTCCATAAAAGTACCATTTTGATTAAATAGAATCTGATTGATAAACATTGTGTTGTAAACTTTGCAAAATGTATTCAATATAACACATTGTTTAAATATAAAAAAAATCTGAGGCTGTTTAAACTGAAACTGTCAAATCTCTCTGGGCTAATTAAATAATTTGAGCTTGACTTCTTGTGTAGAAATCTAGTCAAGGTTAAACCCACCTAATTTTGTCTTTTTATTACTTCTTGATCTTTGTTATCAAATACTAGTTAGAGCATTATTTTTAATTCCTATGTTTTGAACTGGTTGTTCCAGTAGACTAATGGTATAAGCCCACACTTACATAGGGCCATCAAAACAAAACTGAGTATGCAATCAGTGTAATAGAGTTTGTATTCTGAAACCCTGATTGTTCTTGTTTTAAGAACTTGTAGAACAGCGGAACTGTGCAATTTATCAAAAGATCATATTGCTTGGTTAACTGAATTCATTGTTTTCAGGCTGTGGTTTGCTGTTTGTGTAAGTCCCTTCTGATTCACATGACACTGTTTCATGTTCTTATCTATTTTTAAGCAGTATATAGTTCAGCCGCTTACTGCATTAGATTCCAAATCCCCATACAGGAGGTGATTTCTTACTCTGGAAAGGCAGTCACACGTTCAGACACTGGTATTCCCTTCATTGATGATACTAGGACATTCTTGTCACATTGTGTAGTTCACTTTCATTGCAGGCCCTTGAAAATTAGAGTCCCTTGCCAATGCAGTTCCTCAGGTTTTGTGATCTCCTGTGTGCAGATGCTTAATTCTGTGACAGTGCCACACATTGACTTGGGTGTATTGTGGGTTTAGATAGAGATAACATCTGCCACTACATATGCAGAGTTTTTAAAGTAAAGCCCAGTGTTGGGGGACTGGATGGCTCAGGATTGGTAATAGGATACAGAGCCTTTCATCTCTGGGTCATCCACTTAAATCCATCACACAGTGCTAGTGTCTGAAAGTCAGTACTGTCTGATGTTCATGGCCTTAATCCATTTCAAAGTGTCTACAAACAAAAGACATCATTACAACTGGGAGTCTTGACAGAGAGGCCAAGGATCCGATAGACATGGAAATTAAGCTGCCACTAGCAGAGAGAATACTGTTGTGGTTGAAGCACTTTGCTGGGGCACTACAGGGAAGGTTACACTGTGTGGTGCCCATTCTGAACCTGCTCTGAACCCTGAATTTTAGATTCTAGGGTTCTGAGTCTGTCAACTTTCAGAGTTCACTTAGAAATATTCTAATTGTCCCCAAAGCTTGTTGCTGAGTTGATATACATGGACTTCTAGTATTCCTGATAGTAAGATTTAGTGTTATAAAAATCATTCTGTAGAAAATTTATGAATTGTAAAAATTCATGATGTGTAAATATAGTGAAAGAGAATAACTGCTGCAAGACACAGACGTTGCAGAAACAATAATCACAAAAGGTTTGAAACCAGCAGAAATGTGACAGGCTTCTTAAATGTATTGTGTAGTGGGCATCCGTATAACTTTTTTACAATAGTGATGATCAGGATAACAAAATGATTATTTAAAATAAACATATTTAAACTGCAGGAGCTATATGTCTGTTTCAGCATTCAAGTGCATTAGGTGAAATGTCATAAGTCAGGAAATACAGCATTTTTCCAAAGAAAAAACTTTAATTTCCACCTTCTCTTGAGCATCCTCACAGTGGAGAGTTCCTGTTATCACATGGATTATAGTGAGGTGCAAATAGCCCTCTAATGTGATAACATTTGCAAGAAGCACAGGGAGACTGAACATGCAGTTGTCAATATTATGTTCTATTAATGACGTTGATGGAGACAGCTTGCTTATATGATGAACTAGTCCTTCAGGAGTTGGGGCTGTATGCATACTTTCTGTCTCTTGGGACACTTCTGATACAGAGGGTTCATCTACATGAGATACTTTCCTGCACAGTAGATTCATTTACTGTGCAGTAAAGCATCACCATTTATACATGCAGACACTTACTATGCAGTAAATGAGTCTACTGCACAATTAATTTACTACCTGCAAATGCAGGTAGCAAATTAACTGTGGAGTAGTTAATGTGCAGAAGCGCATATGTAGATGCCAACCAGGAGCAAATTTTCATCCCCACCATGAGGGAGCTGCCCTCAGGCTAGCCCCAGGACCCAGGGCTCAGAGCTTCTCTAGTCCCAGTGCTCTTTGCCTGCCCCTTAAAATGCTGTGGTAACCCCAGTACCCTGGGCCATCTACAGCTAGCCTCTAGCTACTGGATCCTGCACCAGTTGCCCTGGGTCAGCTGCAGCAGCCTGCCCAGACCCCGGTGCTGTCCCCTGGCACAGCCCCACCACCTGCCTGCCTGTCCTGTGCTGTCTCTCTAAGCTGGATGTGCTCCAACACCCATGTTTATGAGGGTCTCTGGGGTCACATGTAGGAGTGCAGGCATGACCAGTTGGTGTGCCAATGTCGCATAAAGGTCAAGGCCCTGCGGACACAGTGGGTCATAACTGACCACGCAACTGCTGGTCAGGGGCTGCCTGCAGGCTGAAGCCCCTTTTGCAGCAGCTGGATCAGATCCTTGTGTCCTGGGACTCTGGCTGGAGCCATATTGTGTATTCTAGTGCAGGCAGCCTCCCCGAGCCTCCGCTGCAGCCTGGCAGCTGTGATGAGGTGTCAGTGGTGGAGGGCCCCCTGGGGTGCCAGGAGCCCATCCTTGCTCCAAGTACCATCCAGCAGCTTTGAGAGCCTGGGCCAGTGCCTGCCCTACCAGCTCTGGGTGTGCTGCCCCACCCAGGAGGCCAGCCCGGCCAGGGCACTGCCTGCCCTCAGCAGCTCCAGCACCTTCCTGGAGGGGGCCCTGCCTCGGTAGCCAGGGGCCATGCCCCTGCACCTCAGGACACCACTGGGAGCTACACATCATTGCCACCAGTGGGAACAGGTTTGGGCCATGGGGCATGCCTGCCATGCCCAGCCAGTAAGCTCTGTACTGGTGGGGAGGGCCTTGCCCGTGCCCCTGTCCCCTCTCCTCACTTGGCTGAGCTCCCCCTGCTCACCAAAGTTCCCCCCCTACAGCACACAGGGAGGCGGGAGGCAGTGTAAAACTTTAATGAGCAGCCAGTGCCCCCTCAGCTAGGCAGGTAAGGGCCTCTCTTGGGGAGAAATGTGTCAATGCCGGTGGCGATGCTGTCCTTGGCTGTGAGGGGAAGGGATGTGTAGCATAGGCACAGGAATTCTTCCAGGTGGCATAGATTCATAGATTCTAGGGTTGGAAGGGACCTCAATAGATCATCGAGTCCAACCCCCT
>NW_005842736.1:542332-542918 GCF_000455745.1 Alligator sinensis
TACATTTCACTCCCTCGTCCAAGTCGCTGATGAAGACATTGAAGAGTATCGGTCCAAGGACCGAGCCCTGTGGGACCCCACTGCCCACACCCTTCCAGGTCGAAGCCGACCCATCCACCACGACTCTCTGGGTGCGACCTTCTAGCCAGTTCGCCACCCACCGGACTGTGTAGTCATCCAAGTCACAGCCTCTTAACTTGTTCACCAGTATGGGGTGGGATACCGTATCGAAGGCCTTCCTGAAGTCTAAGTATACGACATCCACCCCTCCTCCTGTGTCCAGGCGTTTCGTAACCTGGTCATAAAAGGAAATTAGATTGGTCAGGCACGATCTGCCTGCCATGAACCCGTGCTGGTTTCCCCTCAGCATAATTTGTCCTGCCGGGCTCTTGCATATGTGAGCCTTGATAATTTTTTCAAAGACTTTGCCAAGGATGGAGGTGAGACTGACTGGCCTATAGTTGCCCGGGTCCTCCTTCCTCCCCTTCTTGAAAATGGGGACCACATTGGCCCTTTTCCAGTCCTCCGGGACCTGGCCCATGTGCCCTGAGTGTTCAAATATTACTACAAGCGGCCGTGCAACGAC
>NW_005842736.1:543097-544194 GCF_000455745.1 Alligator sinensis
ATTGAGGAGTTCAGCCTTGTCCCCCCTGTCCGTCACCAATTGCTTCTGCCCATTTAGTAGGGGTCCTATTCCACCCTGGGCCTTCCTTTTACTCCCTATATATCTAAAAAACAATTTCTTGTTATCCTTAACTTGGGATGCCATCCTCAGCTCCATGGTAGCTTTGGCCCATCTAACTGCCTCCCTACAAGTGTGAGCAGAGGAGGTATACTCCTCTTTGGTAATCTCCAAAGATTACCAATGGCAGCATTCCTTCAGGTGGCCAAAGGTGCACTACACCAGTGCGTGGGTCCAGCCCAGGCACCTTTTGAAATGTGCCTGGCAGGGGTCCAGCTGGCCAGTGTAGGGGTGCATGAGTCAGGAGAGAAGGGGTTAGGTGGGGTCTCTGATAAGAGGGGTGGGACTGCCACCTCGCCCAGCTGGAGATCTAGCAACCCTGGCATGAAGAGCCTGGAAGAGTAGTTTTAGAAGACACAGACATCATGGGCAATGCCCACCTAGCCACTGCTCACATTGGTGAAAGCACCATGGTGGTCAGCAATAGCCTGCAGCATGATGGAGTGAAAGAACTGCCGGCTGTAGTAGGGGTGGTAGTTGTGGGGTGGGCAGGCATTAGGGATGTGGTTCCCATCCAGGGCCTTGATGCACTGGGGGAAGCCCAGAGTGTGGAACCCTGCCACCACCTCTAAGGGATTGTGTACTCTGAGGACGGTCCACCCCAACACACCCTAAAGAGCAACGCAGACCGCCAGGACAACCTCACTAGTGGTCAACTTGCCCACGCCAAAGAGAGGGCCAATGTAGTGTGGGCTGGCAGGCGTGGCCAGCTTGAGTAGGGAGATGGCCAGCCGGGTGTTTGTGGGGAGGGACAGTCGCATCGTAGTGGCCTGCCACTCCAGGTGTGGGTGGCACTGATCAAGGAGTTCTTGGAAGGTGGCCCGAGGCATGTGAAAGGATTCCAGCCACTGCTTGTTGCTGCAGGTGTGCTGGACGATGTGTAGCCAGCAGTCCTGGCTGGCCTGGTAGGCCTATAGAGTGTGGGGCTGGAGCCCCAGGAGCTTGTGGAGAGCACTGGTAGTGGCATCCATGTGCACATT
>NW_005842736.1:544204-545429 GCF_000455745.1 Alligator sinensis
AGCATGGTGACAGGGGGCCTCATGTTGCGATGAGCCTGGCCACATGGCTGCACAGCATGGGGAGGGAGGGGGCAGTTTGGACTGAGACTGACCTGGGCCAGGTGGTGGTCACCATGGCAGTGAAGTGCGGTGAACAGGGTGGCGAGCAGGAGCCAAGGGCATGGGCTGTCTCTCCGTCAGTCTGGGTGGGGGTGGAGCAGCCATTGTGCAGTGGGCACAGGCTCTGGTGACAGAAACACAGAGGACTGTGCCAGCACACTGCAGCCTGCTCTGGGCCAGAAAGGTGAATGACCAGGGAGGAGCGCATGGGGCTGGCTTTTAAAGAAGGCCCCTGGCTGCAGGAAGCTGTGGCCAGTCTCCAGCTCCCCCTGGCTGCTGCAGGGAACCAGGCTAATGCCATGAGTAGCAAATTTGTTCCCAAATGGCCACATGTGTAGACACCTGCCCAGGGCGGGTTTACTCTGCAGTAAATTACTGCATAGTAAATGCATATAGCACTAATTGCATGTGTAGACGTGCCCAGAGTGTGGGAGAGATGGCCAATTGGAAAAGAGCCAGAGAATTATTTTCAGTAAATGATGGTGAAACTTCGTGAATAAAAATTGCCAGTTCTTATGGAACTCTAATTCTAAATATTTTTAAATTATACTATACATTTTGCTTTAGGGATCGTAGTTCCTGCTAAATTTGTCTGAAGAAACAGTATTACAACCATATGTTGAAGGGATCTGAGAATTAAAAGTATTCTGCTTCCAATGTAGACAGGGTCTAGACTTCAGTTATTATTTTTGCTGGCAATTTTAAATAGTTAGACAGTATTGGATTGAGGCAATTTGAGTTCAGAATTTCTTTCCTCACTTAGCATTTCCAAGGGTGTCCACAGAGAAATGCTTTTTAAACTCTTACATTATTAAGGTTACACTTAAATCAACCTTATGTAAAGTAGATTGTTGCTTTATATTACAGAAAGTAATTCAAGGTAAAGAGAAACTGTCTTTAGATTTCATCTAAGCTTTATCCTTAATATTGTTTTCATAAAATTCATTAAACGAGTTGAGCAGTATTAATTTGAATAGCATTTTTCTCAAGGATGTCTGACATATTAGTTTTAAAAACATATATTTAAGACAACTCTAATGTTTAGAATCACATGTTAGTGCTATATCAGTAACTGAAGTGTGACGTTGCTCATTCCAAAAATAAGATGTTAAAGTGAAGCAGGAAT
>NW_005842736.1:545460-555144 GCF_000455745.1 Alligator sinensis
AACATAGCACCTTTTTCAAAAAGTTTTACTCTAAAAATAGTTTGACAGTTTTCAGTGTTTTGGCAGGCCGTTAATGGTAATACTTCTATGTCAGTAAACCAAATAATTGAAAGAATTAGATAGCAAGCTGTTAATCTGACCAAAAATCTGACTGTGGAGGGGGTGGGGAGAGAGGGTGATTCACACAAAAATCATATATTTATATGTTCTGATGAGTAGGGATTTGGGGGTATATGAGTGGAGTTAGGCCAGAGCTATTTTTTTAATTGCAGATTATTGGATTCTCCAGTGACCCAAAATAAAAAAACCAAACAAACCCCAGGGTACAGTCTCAGAGTAGCATTTTGGAATTCATTGTATAACTTTTGTTAATGAGAATCATGCCCTGAAACTATATCCTTTATGTTCTTATAGCTAAAAAATAAATAAATACCCCCCCCCACCCCCCAAGTCTGTGTTAGGTCATTCATTTTGCTTTAACTTCTCCTCATTTTTTGCTATTTACTGACTCTTACCATATTTTGGAAGGAAAGAGAAGTCCAGGACAACTTTGAGCCCAAATGGATCTTCAGCTTTGTTAGACATTATTAACTGAGCTATGAATGGAGGCAGCATGTTATTGTGAGGCTTTTTGCTGTTTCTGAAACCAACCAATATCATTGATCATAAGCTGTCAAATTGATATGTGCTGTTGCAAAAAAATATAAAGCAACCAGTCTTTCCAGTCATTTGGTGTTGCTTTCAGGCAAATTATTGGGGTGTTTTTCTTTCTCTTGGTGGATAAATATGGACTTCAACTAACTGTGGGGGGATGGTCTGTCATTAGGAAAAAAATGATTGCTTGTAGATCAGGATTATAAATATTTGTTGAAAAATAGAAGGATGCCTTTACTTTACAAACAAGAAAAATCTGGTTATTGTGCCTTGTTTTAATTAGATTGGAAAATGCTGAGGTATTTATATACCTCGTGCATTCCTACATAGTAGTTTGTGTATGCTTATTTTCCACAGTCTGTTGTTTTAGATATAAGATCAAGGCAGAGAATTTGGGTCAGAGAAAATCAGAAATTGCTTACTAGTTTGTTTTAATAAACCAAGAACTGGAGCAACAAAAATGAAATTTGTTCATGTTACAATATTTTGCTGACTTGTATTTTTTCTTTTGGACTATTGCAGCTAGTGTGTGTTCCATAGCGGATCCATGTTCCCTTATAGAAACTTTTCTTTGAGATTTTAATGTAGCCCTGAGTAAAATTTCCAAAAATTTAAGTCTCATTTCCAAGTTTAAGTCATCAGAAACTGGTTTAAACCTGTAACAGAACAGAAGTTAAGTGCACATAAACCAGTTTCAAAATGGCTAAAACTGGTATGAGATAAACCTGGTTGAATGTAGTCTTAAACTTGACTGATTTCGGTGAAACAGGTTTATAAAACTTTTGTCCCAGACCCCTTCCTGGTTCAAGTTAAACCAGAGTCCCCTAGCATCCCAGCATGCTTTCTAGCTGTCTGCTCTAGCAGAGAAGGGTTTTGGCGGGGGAGGAGAGAAGAGAGAGAGAGAGAGATGTGGTGCTCAGGCAAGGTCCCAGGTGACTGGAAAAGAGCCAACCTGGTCCTTCTCTACAAGAAAGGGAGGAGGGATGACCCGGGGAACTATAGAACAATCAGTCTGACATCCATTGCTGGAAAAATCCTGGAGAAAATTGTCAAGGGATCCATCAGTGCCAGACTAACTGAAGGCAAGCTTCTGAATGCCAGCCAACATGACTTTGTGACTGGCAGGTGTTGCCTTACCAACCTAATCTCTTTCTATGACCAGGTAACATGTGCCCTGGACAAGGGAGATGACCTGGACGTCATATATCTGGACTTCAAGAAGGCCTTTGACCTAGTTCTCCATGATGCCCTCATGGTTAAGCTGGGGAACTGTGGTCTTGATCATCATACGGTCCAATGGCTAGGCAACTGGCTACGGGGTCGGACCCAAAGAGTACTAGTTGAAGGGAGCAAATCAATGTGGTACAGGGAGTTCCTCAAGGCTTAGTACTTGGGCTAGTACTCTTTAACATCTTCATCAATGATCTGGATTTGAGAGTCAGATATGAACTGGCCAAGTTTGTGGACAATACCAAATTATGGGGGACAGCGGTCAAACCACAGACAGGCTAGGGCTTCAGGCTGACTTGGACACACTCTCAAGGTGGGTCAACCAAAACCTGATGGCCTTCCAGGCAGAGAAGTGCAAGGTGCTGCACCTCGGTAGGAAGAACCCCTAGCATACTTACTTACAGGCTCAGCAGTGCTACACTCGCTAGCACCATGATTGAGAGGGACTTGGGATCTTGATTGACCACAAGATGAATAAGAGCCACCAATATGATCCTGTGGCTGGCAAAGCTAACCAAACTCTGGTGTGCATCCACTAATGCATCTCAAGCAAAACCAGGGAAGTCATCTTCCCACTTTACTCGGCCCTGGTGAGACCGCAGCTTGAGTACTACATCCAGTATTGCCCCTGCCCCACTTCAGGAAGGATGAGGAGAAGCTTGAGAGAGTCCAGAGGAGACCCACTCATATGATCCAAGGCCTGGAGGTAAGGCTGTACGAGGAGAAGCTGAGGGACTTGGGACTCTTCAGTCTGGAGAAAAGAAGGCTTGGGGGGACTTGGTGGCGGCCTACAATTATATAAGAAGGGTACATCAGGACCTGGGAGAACAGGTGTTCACCAGAGCTCTCAAGCGGATAACAAGGTCTAACGGCCATAAATTCCAGGAAGGCCGATTTAGACTAGACATAAAAAAAAAAGTTCTTTATGATGCATGTGTCCAGAGTCTGGAACAAACTCCCCTCAAGCAAGCATCTACTCTGGACTCTTTCAAAAAACAGCTGGATTTATTTCTTGCTGGGCTCACTTGATCCCAGCTGACTTCCTGCCTATGGTGGGAGGGCTGGACCCGTTGATCTCATAAGTTCCCTTCCAGCCCCTAATGTCTATTAAATCTATGATAGAGAAAGAGAGAGAGAGAAACTCCTAAGCAAACCCCAGCTGGGGTCTGGGGCCAGGGAGAGGGGTTAAACCCCACTTTTCCTGAGTACAGAGCTGCCCTGCCCTGCTAAACTTATTGAAAGTTACTGGTGGCTATGACTGTGGACTACAAATCTCAGAAGCACCTGAAAGCAGGAAGAGGAAGCGATGAGCAACCCTGAAGAGTCCTGCTGCTGTGATGCTGGCCTGGAAATTCCAGAGATGTCAGGGGCAGCAGGAAGAGGAAATGCCAGAGAGCTGTGCTGTGCTCAGGCTTCTGGCCTGAGCCACTTCAGGCATGTGGCTGCATTTCCTGAATCAAAGGTCCAGGAATGCATGTCCAATTGTTTCTCAGTTTAATCTTTGCAGCTTAGACTAACCTCCAAAGACTGAATTGATTCAGCCTTGGGTTTTTTGACTGTCTGTACTTAGCCTTAGGGTATGTGTAGACATTACACTTAGATTGATCTACCTAGGGTTTGGTTAACCTAAGTGCCAAACTGTACACATTTGGGGAGGTTAGATTTGGAAAACAAATGTCGCTCACCCATGTGCAGACCACACACTTAGAACAACCTAAATAGGGTTAGGTTGATCTACGTGCTGATCTGTACAATTGTTTGGCAAGGTTAGATTGAACAAAATAAGACTGGCCTGATCTAACTTTAGTTCACCTAGGAGGTGAACTACATAGGTTGGGATAACCTTTACCTGAACTAACCTGAACGTGTGTACCAGAGCAGCCCCAAGTGGACAACCCCCCATCTGTTAACCCACCAACCCTGCACCCACCCTAACTGACTTGCATCACATTCTTGGCATGGCTCCTGGCTTTGGCAATTGTATACACATGTGGGACTTGATCTATGATCACATGGCTTAAAATGAGCCACATGATTATAGATTGGATTCTGGGAATGTACATGCATGTTCACAGTATAGCCCTGGGGCTAGGAAAGCCCAGCTTCTCACCACAGCCCCAGGTCTGCACTTTTCATACTCCCCCGTGTCCTAACTGGGTTATCTTTAGTCCTACAACCTGGGCCAACCTTGAACAGACAATCCCTTTCATAAACCTGCTAGGCCCCCTGATCCCACCTACCCTCCCAGCAGACATGCCATTCCCCCTGAATCTGGCCACCCCTCCCAGCAAACTCACTGGCCTCTCCAACCATGCCAACTCCCCCTGGACCCACCAACTCCACTTGCAGACCCACTAACCCCTCTTATCCCACCATCCCCATCTCCCCATGGACCTAGTAGCCCCAGCTTACTTAGATCAGGCTCCTGGCACTGGTTAAAGTCTGTACATTTGGCACCCAATCTACAATCACACTGCTTAAAGTGAGTGGCATGATTATAGATTGGATCCTAAAAGATCTGTACGTGGCCTTAGACACTCTCAAATATTTAGTTCTATATTGTATTACCATCTTGGTGGGACCACACAGAGTTTGAGGGACTACCTCCCCTCCTCAGTCCCATGGATTCTGGACCTGTGTGTCATTGTAAAGGGGTGGTGAAACGGTGCCTAGGAAAAAGAAACAGGGGGACCTATGGGCAGATGAACCTCTTTGTGTCACGGTTCATTTTTAGTACAAAATGACTACAGTGACAATACAAATGACAGTTAAAATACAGTATTAACTCATGCTGCAATATGGGATAAGTAGCCTGGCCTCCAAATTTGCAGGCACAGTTTTTTCCAGTTTTGGCTGCAAATGTGTGGGAATGTGTGTACATGTGGTGGTTGACACCTAACCTCCTGAAATAAACTTGTCCTGACATTAACAGGCACAATCAGGCCTATTGTGCTTTTGTTAAACATGTGTATTATGAAATTGAATGTATATAGAACAGTTTATAATAAATTGCTTTAAATATTGTGTACTGTGTTCTAAAAGAGCAGATTATTCTGTCTATACAGCAGAACCCCCTGATAATGTAGTCATTTATTCTCCACAGAACAACTGCTTTGTAGTTGAAAATGTTGCTGTAGCAAGTTCAGGCTCCATGGGTGGCCATGACACTCCCTGGTGACCACACAACACTTGCCGTGCTCCAGCTCTAGACTACCGTCCTGTACTTACTTACCTGTCATGCCTTGATGTATTTAATTGATTGGAAGGGAGGATGCCTAGTGGGTCCTAGCTTGAGCTGCCATTTCCCTGACAGTCAGTAGGTTTCTCCCATACTGCACTGTTTCATGCAAAGTGGGCCCTGTTAGCACAGCCATGCCCCCCAGGGCATGTGTAGCATAAGGGCTATTCACAGCCTCTGAGCTGCCCTACAGCTGTGCTCATGCCTCACAGGTGTTACGGTACAATCTTTCCCTTGTTGGGGCCTCGGCCTTCTTGACCTCCACCCCTTCTCTTCAGTTCGGCCTTCTAGCCTGGGCTCACTGTGCTGGACCTGATTTATGAGCATCAGCTCTTATCTCAGTTACTTCATTCCTGGGCCCCTGGCCCTGTCTCTACCCTTCATTGGGCACTGAGCCTTTTTAGGCTCCTTCTGGGCTCCCTGGCCCTGACTCTACCCTGCTTTGGGCAATGAGCCTGCTCTGGGTCTGTCTGGGCCCTCTGGTCCTGTTTCTATTCTCCTCTGGGCACTGGGCTCTCTTGCCCTGTTTCTGCTCTGGGACTTCCTTTCATCCCTAATAGTCCCAAACCACTAGAGTGAACCATAACAAAGAAAGAAACACACTGGCTATAACACAGCTAAGCCCGTGCTCAGTCCAAACACTGACATGTAGTTTACAGTCAGAGCAGCCATATCTCCCCTTGCTATGGGTTAAATCCTCCTGACAGCAAGACTTCAATGACTTAATTGCATCCTTAGAGGATTCCAGGAGTCAGCAGAGCCCCTTTCTGCAGTCTGCAGCTTAGGAGCTCTTCACCCTGCAGCTTGCTAAACCAGATGGTCTGGTTTGCCCCATGCTCTAGGCTTATATGTTGCCTAAGCTCTGTCCCTTCTGGTCAGGTGGCCTCCAGGTGCACAGAGGTTTCCCATGAGGGCCTGAAGACTGGCTGCCATGGCAGCTTATGACTGCTGCTCTGGCAGCCTCCCTGCTGCACAAGCTAGGCTCTGCCCAACTGGCCTATTTCCTTAGCTGCCTGTTCCCAGGCAGAGTGCTCCTGCTGGGCCACACGTGCGCCCTTTCACTTCAATGGGCAGCTCCCTGCCTAGGCCGCAGTGTTTCTTTGCAGCCTTCCTTCTTGTGGCTAGCCCTGGCTCAGCTGTCTGGGCACTATCTGCTGCCATTTCCTTCCTTAAAGTAACACGAAGGAGCCTGAGGCTCTCTGTTACAGTTGCACATGACACAATGAGAAAGCTTGGGACCTAGGGCACGAACAGGCATTCATTTCTACCAGTGGAAATTTCTGAGATGTTTCCATCAATAGAAATATTTCTGGGAGAGGGAGCATACAGACATTCAGCTTGAATGCTGCCCCCTTCCCCCTCCTCTCTGTGCCTTTACCAGACTGGGGTGATGGGGGAGGCATAGGGAGCAGTGGTTGTTCCACTCTGCTCAGTCCCTGGGAGGGGTGTAGCAACAGGGAAAGACTCCCTGCATCTTCCCCAGACCAAGGTCTGGGAAACGAGTGGGGAGCAACTTCCTTTGTTCCACTCCTGGGGAGCTGAATAGAAAGGCAACAGGACAAAGTCTCTAGCTTGTTCCTAGTCTGGCTGTGCCTGTTTTGGAGAAGAGGCAGGGAGCTGTGGTGGTTCTTCTGGTTGAAACAACACCTGTACCTGGTCATACTGCTTCACGGATGGGGAAGTTGTGTTATAACCAAACTGACTGTGAGCAGGATACAGCTGCATTCCAATGAACAGCGTTAAGAAGCTTTGTTAAATTAGTAGTCATTCAGTCCAAAACAATTGTAGTAAATGTGCATCGGTCTTGATTTCTATATACATTTATTTTGATATATTTTAATAACTGATTTCAGAATAGGCATATTTGGGAGAAGGAGGAGTGCTGTAGCATGGTACAATCTCTTTTTCCTCTCAACTTCATTCAGATTTTTCTTGTAGTTTTTTTTTAAGTAACCCTTCTAATTGTGAGGTTTGAGCTCTGTAAATGACCTTCATCTTGCACTGGTTTAAGTCAATGGCAAATGTCAGCTGACATTATGGGGTGGGTCATCTCTATATTTGAGGGAGAAATTATTTTACTTTATAAAGTAATATTATTTTGTTCCCTAAAATATTGTAGTTTGAAGGAATTTAGTGTAATTCTTTTGCTGTTAGGGCCCTATTCTAGTTCTGTTGAATTAATTAGGAATATTCCTTTTGACTTAGGCTGGATCAGAAATGGGCTCTTATTAAAATATCCTATTCATTTTAAGTGAAAATGATTTTGTAAGAGAAATTAAACAGGTATTATCAAAGTTACCCTGAGGTCCATTAGTTAAGAGAGAATGACTTCAAAGGTAATCATATAAGCAACACAAATTAAAAAATTGCCCATTAAAATAAATTACAAATATATTTAAGGTAACATTTATTCATTGAATAGGAAGATTGGCAGTCATCATTGCCACCTGGGGGCAATAATCTTTTAAATCATTTCTGTTCAAAGCATAGTTGGAAATCAGTTCTGTTCTGGAAAGCATAGATCATAAATCAGGGACCTCTCACTTGCCTCCTTAATGTCTATCTAAATTTCTCTACCAATACATTTTCACTGAAAAGAATTTCATTCAATGAAACCAACAGAGTTTTCTATGAACCCATTCCATTACGGATGAAGACAGTATATCTGTTTCTGTCCACATGCGGCGTTCCAGCACCAAAGCCACTGTACTTCTTTAAAAATAGAAATATATTCATAAATCCATATAATTTTTCAGCTATTTGTTTTATTTGCTTTCAAACAGTTCTGTTACGTTGATGTTTGGGTTAACTATCAGGTGTTATAGAACAGCTTTATAGAAAAAAAAGTGTGCAATGTAGTGCTGACTATATAATTAAGCTACAGCTCACAGGTCACATAACTGGCTCCCTGAAATAGGGGTCAGTGGAGTTGGAAAGGAAGGGGAAGCACTATCATTCTTCCAGTTACATAGAATCACTTGAGGTGAGTTGTCTCTTGAGATGCAGCAGCCTGGTCCCCTTAGTACTTCTGGCTTTTTCTGAATGATTTTGCCTCTTCCTGCCCTTTTAAGGCAATATGTACTCTGGAAAATTTGAAAAATTATACTTCTACTTCCTAAACTTTGGAACATGTGACAGTTTCTCATCTCTGCGTGGCATGATCTCCCCACACTATCCAAAAGGAAGGTCTTGCTTATGGTACTGTACAGGAATGCTTTTACTGGTAGGAAAGTAAAGCAGGTAAAATGTAGGACTGGGCCGCTTTGCAGTAATAGACATGGGGCTCTTGAATTGTCCTTTTAATCAAAATGAGGTTTGGCCTGAGTAAGGAGTCTAGAATCACACCCATAACCACTAAGGGTGCATCCAGACCAGCACGCACGTGCCAGTTGCAGCATCTCAAACCAGTTTGAGATGCTGCAAGAGGCATGTTGAGAATGAAAAAAATGTTCCCTGCCCTGCATATTTACAGAGTGGGCTCAAAATTTGATACCTGGATTTTCAAGTATCCAATAAAAACATCCTGGAAAAAAGCAGGGCAGGGCACAGTTCCCCACCGTACCCCGAGGCAAGCCAGGGCTAGGACCTCCAGAGATGCTCTGGCACCTATGCATGTGTGGGCGTTGTATGGGGTTGCGGGGACTGGTCAGGGGGCATGGGTTCCCTGCAGAGCCCACAGCCCCTCCCAGAGGGCCCCAGCCCCCCCTGCAGCAGCAGTGGCTCTGGGGTGCTCAGGGCCCACTGTGGCCAGAGCCCCCACTGGCACGGCATGACCCCAATCACTTCAGAGCTGGCACCTCCTGTTGCGGGGCTGGCCTGGCTTGGCACAGCGCCATGTGGGGCTGTGTGGCTTTAGGCAGCACTGGGGCCACTCAGGCTGTCACCTGGGGCCGGGGCCCAGCCCTGCTTGCCGGGACCGTGTGTCATGCTGGGCCAGGTCCTGCATCTGTGGGTCCTGCATGCAGCCAGGCCAGGCCTGTTCCATGGAGGCAGGACCCAGCCCAGCAAGACACATGGTCTGTGCGAGCGGGGCCGGGCCCTGGATGACAGCCTGAGCACCCACATACTCCCCCAAGCCCCTCCTCCCTCCAAATTGCTTTACACTTGTAAATATATCAATAAAACATTGCCCAACTGACCTCTCTCTATATAGTGGCATTTCATTTTAATAGTGGAAGAACACTATTTTGGGTATTTTAATGAGAGAATTTGGGTTTCTTATCAGAGTATTTGCAATTTGTAAACAGGGAACACCAGGATCCCTGCTGGTGAGACAAGTGGTGAGACCTGTGCAGTGGAGCCTGTCCAGGGCCAGCACTGGGGCCCAGCTGGAGAGCAGATAAGGTAGCTGAACTCTTGGCCATTTGGGGCCAAGAGGACATGCTTTGACAGTTCAAAGGGGGTCACCACAAGGAGCACATCTTCTGGGCGATAGCTGCTCAGATGGCAGAGTGGGGGCACCCCATCTGGGTCTGGCAGGGACGCAGCCTTGGGGCCACAGGTCCAAGGGGGTGGATGCTGTCACAGGTGGCAGCAGGTCACAGTCAGGCAGCCAGCCCCAA
>NW_005842736.1:555154-609681 GCF_000455745.1 Alligator sinensis
CAGACTGCTGCCATGGGTAGAGGGTGCAGGGGCCACTCCAGGTTAGGGCTGCTTCAGCAGTCCAGTTGGCACAAGGGGTAGTGTCCCCAGATACCAAGTGGCTAGGCCTCAGAAGTAGCTCTTGCCAGGGCAGGTTTTTATACCTGGGGTGCTGGCCCAAGGCTCTAGCTCCCCCTGGTTGCAGATCTGGGCGGAGCTGAGCAGGGTTATTTTGCCCCAAGTGGCACAATTTGTCCTACACCAAAGTGCATGTCTGGGCACGTGCGCTCAGGCAAAAATCCCTGGCTCAAATTTGTGCCACTCCTATTTGAGCTGCTGCAAGCACACCTGCCTGCATGTGTGGATGCACCCTAACAGCCAGGAAAGTGAAGAAAACACAGATTTTCAATTTGTTTCCTCACTCTCTCCTCCCATATATTGATACTTCAAAATACAAGAACTCTCTAGTTGTCTTCTTTTTAGCCCACCTAAACAGGGTATGTCTCTGTTTGGTTCCTCTTCTTTATCCAGTGGCAAATGGCTAGCGCTGTATGTACGGAGATATGAGAGGCAGGCCTGAGGACTTAAGAAATGCCACAAAAGCCTGCATTTCTATATAAACACCTGAAGTTAGGCTGATGGGAAAAATTTAGCAGCTTCAGTTTTATTCTGAGATATAATTCCCCCCCCCCTCAATTTCAATTATGTTGCAACAAACACAACTTAAATCCTTTTATTTAATAATAATGCACACATGTTACAATACAACTGGATTGGTCTGCAGAGTCTGAAGAGGATCCTTCAAAAGAGGCCCGAAGTACCAAACTGCATTGAAAGACTCCCTTAACTTTGTTTTGAACCCACAGATGCTTAACTCCACAGCCAGTAAGTTCAGATGAGATTTGCTTTGGGAAAAGGCTTTGAGACTGCCTTTTTTACATTATGGCTAGGTACAGACATTATACTTTTAGAAGTCTAAGTGATCAGAAACTGGTCTAAACTCATAGGAGAACAAAAGTTTGGTGCACATCTACTGTTCTAAAAATGGTGGAACCTGGTTTGAGAGAGATCTGGACTGATGTTCACTGAGACGTAATCAATTTAAGTTAGATTGGTGTATTGAACTTCATTACCAGTTCCCCTATTGATTCAAGATAGGTCGCTGTCCACCAGCATCCCAGGCAACTTTGCAGTCACCCCCCCTGACTCTTGGCTGCTCCAGACAAGCACCCAACAGGCCCCAGCCCCAAGCTGTTATAGAGCCAAGTACGCACAGACCCTTTCTGCAGCCCGACCTCCTGTCTCTGGCCAGCTGTCAGCTGTAGGCAGGCAGCATTGGAGGGGAGGGAAGGGAGGCATCTGCGTTCCTGCAATGAACCCTGTCATGAAACACTCCATAATGTACACAGACGTGACACTGAGCCTAGAAGAATGCCCATGCTTGGGTGCAGCACCACAGAGCCCGGCTGGGCTGCCAGGCATGGGTGAGCATTCTCCCCTTCCCTTGCTGTGTTGCCTGCCAGCCACAGACATTGGTCAGCTCCCAGCAGGCAGTGCACGGGGGTGGGGATTCATAGATTCATAGATTGTAGAGTCAGAAAGGACCACAAAGGATCATCATGTCCTACCCCTTGCCCCTGGCAGCGAAGAGGACCAAGGTCAGATGACCCCAGCCAGGTGTCTATCAAGCCTCCTCTTAAAGACCTCCAAGTTAGGTGATAGGACCACCTCTCTTGGAAGCCCATTCCGAATTCTGGCCACCCTTACTGTAAAAAATTTCTTCCTAATATCTAACCTGAATCTACTCTCCACTAGTTTGCACCCATTATTCCTAGTTACTCCCTGGGGCACTCTGGTAAATAGCGCATCTCCAATTCCCTGCTGTCCTCCCCTGATAAACTTATAGGCAGCTATAAGGTCTCCCCTCAGATGTCTTTTGTGAAGGCTGAAGAGATCCAGATCCCTTAACCTCCCCTCATAGGGTCTTCCATGGAGGCCACTAATCATGTGAGTGGCCCTCATCTGAACCCTCTCCAGATTCTCTGTGTCCTTCTTGAAGTGCGGCACCCAAAACTGGACACAGTACTTCAACTATGGCCTGACCAATGCTGCATAGAGGGGGAGCATCACCTCCTTTGATCTGTTGGTCATACATCTGCTAATGCACAACAAGGAGCAATTGGCTTTGTTGATGGCTTCATTACACTGCCGGCTCATGTTCATCTTGGAGTCAACTACGACTCCAAGATCCCTCTTAGCCACTGAGCTGCTGAGGAGGTCATCCCCCAACCTGTAGGTATGCTGGGGATTCCTCCTTCCTAGGTGGAGTACCTTGCATTTATCTTTGTTGAATTGCATCCTATTTCATTCTTCCTATTGATCCAACCTGTCCAGATTGGCCTGCATCTGCTCCCTGCCCGCCTGTGTGTTAACTTTACCCCATAACTTGGTATCATCTGTAAACTTGGAGAGGGTGCTCTCCACGCCCTCGTCTAAATTGCTGATGAAGATATTAAATAATATTGGTCCAAGGACCGAACCCTGCGGGACCCCACTGCCCACCTCCTTGCAGGCCAAGAACGACCCATCCACCACCACTCTCTGGGTGCGGTCCCTAAGCCAGTTGGCCACCCACCTGACTGTGTAATCATCCACTCCACAGTCTGCTAGCTTCCCAATGAGGATAGGGTGCAAAACTGTGTTGAAGGCCTTCCTAAAGTCCAGGAAGATGACATCAGCCTTGGCTCCCATGTCCAGGCAGTGTGACCTGGTCATAGAAGGCTACAAGGTTTGTCAGGCAGGATCTACCTGTGACAAACCCATGCTGGTTTCCCCTCAGCATCGTTTCCCCTGCTGGGCCTTCACCAATGTGTTCTTTGATTATTTTCTCTAGCACTTTTCCAGGAATAGAGGTAAGATTGACTGGCCTAAATTACCTGGCTCATCCCTTCTCCCCTTCTTAAAAATGGGCACCACATTGGCCCTTTTCCAATCCTCAGGGACCTGGCTGAGTACTCAAACAGCTGTGCCAGTGGCTCAGCTATGACACTGGCCAATTCCTTCAGCACCTGTGGGTGGAGGTCATCCGGGCTGGCTGACTTGTACCCATCCAGCCCTTCCAAGTGCTCCTTAACTAAGTCAGCACTAACCTTTGGCAGTCTGGTGCCTTTTGGACATCTGTCTATGTTCAAGGTGGGGGAATTGTCTTGGCATGGGATGGCATGGCGAGCACCTGTGCCTGGTTGGGCTCCATGGGGCTGTGCTGGGTGTTCTCCGGGGCTCAGTGGCAGGGATGTGCATACATTGTGGGATGCTTTGTGATACAGTTTGTGCAGGGACCTTCCTTTTCTCTCCCCTTCAGCCTTGCACTGCCTGCCTGCAGCTGACAGATGCTTGTGGCTGACAGACAACATGGGAGGGGGAGGGGGGATGCTTGCCCATGCCGGGCAGCCAATTGGGAGTGGTCTGGGTGCTTGGCTGTGCTTTGCCCATGGGGCCTGCTAGGAGGTGTGCAGGAGTGCCCTGGCCTTGGCTAGTGCAGGCAGCCTGGGTCCCATCCCCCCGCACCAAAAGGTGAACGTGCATTCTGTTCTCCACTGATCTAATCTACACCGCTCACAGAAAACCACGTAACTTAGATCTATTCCACCTCAGGCTTTTTGCATGCCTGCACTTAGCCTATATGTAAGTGGATGGTTCTTTTAGCACAAACCATACCATACAACAGTAAACTGTGTTTGTTTTTAACTTGATTTCTGCTTTTAGCATTGTTATTTGTCTCCATCACTTCCTCTAAAGCATGGGTTTTAGGAACATTATTTTTTTTCAGAGATGTGATGTTAGACAAGTCTGATTGAGGGCTAATAATGGAAAAGTGGAGAATCTATATAGTTTAAGTACCCTAAATATCTAAGTGTTTTAGATTCAACAATATGTATTAACAACTAGCAGTTGTTTTGTTCCTTTTTCTCAGAATTTATTTATGTATTTTCCCTTTTCTTTTTGACATGGGGTACTATCAGATGTGAAATTCTTCTTGGATTATTTCTTATTAGTAATGCTGAAGAATAAGCCTCTATCTTAGGGGTAGGCAATGTTTTTTGGTCAGAGTGCCAGAAACCACCACAATGCCTAGCTTGGAAGGTGCCGGAGTGCCAACATGGCAGAAAAACAAAATGAGGGCAAGGGGTACATGGCAGGATGCCCTGCTTGTGGCCCTTGCCCCCCACCCAAAGCACCTGCCCCACAGCCTTACTGCCCCTTGCCCCCCCACCCAAAGCCCCTGCCCCACAGCTCAGGCTCTGTGGTTCCCAGCAGCTACCCCAGCTCTGCTTGCTGCAGCTGCCCAGAGCCTAGGTTGGCTCCAAACAGCTGTGCCAGGCTCATCACCTCTGTGCAGGGAGCGGAGGAGAGACCAGGTCTGCGCTGCCTCAGACCCCTCCCCCACTGCCTGCTCTGAGGCACACCTGCACATGCCATGAGGAGCTGATGCAGGAGCCCGGCACAGCTGTTTGGAGCCTCCCGGCTTCAGCTACCCCTGCTCTGGGGAGCTGGTGCCAGCCGGGATCCCAGGCTGCTCCCAGCAGGCAGCTGGGATGCTGCAAGCCCTGCTGGGAGCAGCCCTGGCTCTGTTGCTGGCAGCAGCTACCTGGAGCTGGGGCCGGCTGCAGCCAGGAGACTCCAAACAGCTGTGCTGCGGCGTGCCAAGCAAAATGGCCTCATGTGCCACGCTCAGCACGTGTGCCAGGGGTTGCCAACCCCTGCTCTATCTGAATGGCAAGGGCTATAGTTCCACATGTCCACATAGTTATTCAGTGGCACTGGCTATCTAATTTTCTATAATTTATAGGCAGCATTTTAATGATAGTGCCCTACATTTTTATGGAAAAAAGAAAAAATGTATAACTAAATATGTTGATGCTGGTAGTCTGAACACTCTAATACCTTTCTTAAAATCACAATTTAAAAGAGAATGTAACATACATAAAGCTTTAACAGAAAAAATAGTGCACACTGGGGGTGCTTTCACATGCATTTTATACTGGCCTAAATTTACTGCATGGTAACTTACTGCATAGTAAGCAGGAATAGGCAGGCATCTACATGTGCAGGTGACCTGGGACTAAGTTTAGTCCCAAGTCAGAGCAGTTGGCCATGGGCCCTGTGGCCATCAGGGGGAGCTCCAGCCTCCAGTCACATGGCTGCCAAGGCCTGGCAGCCCTGCTGCAGGCACCGGGACTGGGCCCAGAGGCAGCTGCCAGCACTTGGTGGCCATCTTAAAGCACACCCCACCCTGTGCTCCCTGCTCAGCCCCTCTCCTGTCCGGGAGCTGTGTGTCCATTGCAGGGGCAACATGCGGCAGCTCCCTCTCTGCTCACCCTGCCTCCCCACACCAGGGTTGCCTCTGTCCCTGCCCCTGCCAGTGGTGCCCAGTGCTCTGCTGCTCTAGCCCAGCCTCTGCCAGCAGTGACCAGTGTCCCACACTTCTGCTAACCATGTTTCTGGCCCTGCTGACTCCCTGGCCATGCCCTAGAACAGCCACATGCTTGCCAGCTGGGACCAGGGCACTGACTGTGGAAGGCTCTAGCTGACCTCCTTTTTCTACAATCCCTGCTCCAGCCCATCTGCTCCACTGCCCACATACCCCCTGCCAACCCCCAGCACCACTCCAGGACATGTACCTGGGTGAAACTATAAAGAACTTTGTTTTCTGTATGAAACCCATCCCCAGCCCTCCCCCCTCCCTTCCTCAACAAACACAGCCCTGTCCCCCTTCCCACCAACCCACAGTAAAAACCCCAGTCCCAAATTGAACCCAGCAGTCAGTCAACATTCAGACTCTGTCCTGGAGTTGACCTGTGATGGGTTGAGGGGTGGAGCTGCCCAGGGTGGAGAGCCTGGCAGTAGGAGGCCAGCACCCCAGCTGTAAATATTTTTCTTGTGGGTTCAGGGGCTGCAGTGAAGCCCAGGGATGCCTGCAGCCAGAAGGTGCTGCAGGGTCTTTTCCAGGGCACTGCCAGGGGCTTGGAATGGAGCAATGGGCAGTTCCCAGGGGCCCTGTGGGGCCTAGGTGAGGGGCCTGGCATGGGGGTGGGGGCATGGGCACAGCCTCCTCTGGGTGGCTAGCTGTTTCTCTGCCAGTTCTACGCATGGCCATTTCAGGGCCACCACCTCACACCAGTGGTCATGGTGGTCCTCCACCCACCATGGCCCCTGGTCCACCACCCAGCCCTCCACTGTGACCACCAGCCACTGGAACAGGTGGGTCCCATCCTGGCTGCCCTGCTGGCAGCTCCAATGGTGGGGGGTGGGGAGCCTGTGGCAGAGATTCTGTGGGCCCCTGCAGCTTTTGTCCTGCATCCAGATGTGGGCCCTGCAGAGGCAAGAGATAGAAGGCTTTTGTGAGAGTTTGCAACATTTGAGGGATAAGATGCTGTGCTCCAGGGGCCCTGTGCTGCTTGGCCTTAGATTGGAGGTTGGCTGCCTATGGGTGTCCAGGGACAATGGTAAGCTGGCCAGCAGGCCTGGGCCTAGGTGGGTGCTGCTTAAATCCCCTGTCCCCACTTCCTCCCCAGGGGCTAGCCACAGGCTGCCTGCCTCCCCTGCCACCTCCCCAAGGCAGACCAGGCCAGGCCAGCACATGCTGAACCCCCACTGCCCTGCAGGCCCACTGCCCCTGCAGGCCCACTGCTCTGCTGCCACCCAGCTCCTGGCACTTGGCCTCAGGGTCCATGGGGCTCCCAGACAACTGGGGTGAGGAGCCCCCACTCTCCCTGCTGCAGGCCTCTCCAGGGAGGTGCCATGGGGCCGGCCCCCTGCCACACCACCACTGCACCCCTAGTGTGCCTCTGCTGTGCATGCTGTGGGTGGTGTGTGATAAGCTGTTTGTGCAGGTGGAGGGGTGCTCCAGCCACTACACCCTGCTGCTGCTCATTCTGCTGGTGCCTCAGGCATACCTATGCTCCTGGTTCAGAACCCTGAGCTATGATGGCATGGGGACCAAGCCCGGCCTACCCTGCAACCTTCACTACTGCATAGAGTGCTACCTGTTGTATCACTATACGTTCCTGCCCCTGGCTTCTGAGGAGGAGGTTGCTGCTGGGATCAATGCCTTCCTCTGTGAGTGAGACCCATGCCCATCCAGCTGTGGGGATAAGGGCTGCTCAATAAAGATCTGACCTGTGTCCTATTTCTCTGCATGCTGTGGGAAGGAACCTGGGGCCAAGGTAGTGCTGGTGGGCCAGGCATGGGGGTGGGGGCTGGCACCCTGGCTGGGGCTAGGGGCAGGGGTGGGGGTAGGGACTGGGAGAGCCTTCACCCCAGTGTGGGACTTAGCACAGGTCTGGGCCTGGAAAGGCTGGATGCTTGATGTGGAGCTCTCTGTCATGAAAGGCATCTGGTTCCACCCAGTCTCTATGGCCCTTAGTGTGTGGTGGGCTGCTGCCTGGCCAGGGGCCACCCCTGGGGAGGAGCTGATACTACTGCCAGTTGGCAGTGGCATGGCCAGCTGGCTGCTCCTTGTGGGTGGCCATGTGGCAGTGCTGAGGCTGAGGCAGCCACTGGCCAGGGATCCCTGAGCTCCCTATGCTCCCAGTGGGGGCAGCAGCCAGGGTGGAGTGGTCACTGGAGGTGTCAGGGTGGGGTATGGGCATGGGTGTGGGCTCCTGGGGTGCAAAAATATGTGTCAGCTCCCACATGAAGAGTATAGTCCTGGGTGCCCCACTGGACTGATGATTGTGGCCAGTCATGGCCACTCATTGGGCCCATAGGTCCTTGGCCTTCATGTGCCACTGCTGTGCAGATTAGGAGTGGTTCTGCACATGCCCCTCAGCTATTAGGGTCTCATAAGCATGGCCATTTGAGAGCCTGCCCTGGGTGAACTTCCTTAGGATGTCCTCCCTGCCCCACAGCACTACAAGGCTGTGCACATCTTCCCAGATCCAGTTTGGGCCCCTGGGGCTCCAGATGGGTTGGTGTATGTGGATGGGGCTGGGTCCAGGCACGGGGGAGGAAGAGGACACCATGCCCCAAGCCAGCTGACTGGGCTCCCAAGTGGCTGGCCCCGTGATGCTGGCCCTGGAGGGCTGAAAGCAGCACCCCCAATAGAGGCACGGCCAGGGAGTCACAGCTGCACAGCTAAGATGTCTCACCATGATCCTGCAAAGAGACAGAGGTGTGGGGTGAGCAGCAGTGGGGAGCAGGTGCTAGCCCTGGTGGCACAGTCAGCAAGGCCAGCAGCTCTGGGGAGGATTGCAGGGCTGGGCAAAGGATGCAGCCAGCTGCAGCCCTTGGCAGCACATACCTGTGGCCAGACAGCAGCACAGGAGGGAGGCAGACCCAGCCTGTGGGTTGTCCAGGGGAGAACACGGGGTGTGCTGGGGTGCTGCAGCCACAAGCAGCTCCTGCCTGCTCCCTGGAGTGTATGCCCCAAGGCACAAAATAGCTGCACGCTTCTATCTTCTGCAGCTAGGAGCTGCCAGAGAGCAGCCAAGCCCAGCAGCAGGAGAAAGGGCCAGCCAGGAGCCCTGGGGCTGAGCTCCAGCTGGCAGTGGCTGGGCAGACTCAGTGGGGAGGCCCCTGAGTTGCTGCGCAGTAAGGCGTCTACATGTATGTTACTGTGCAGTAACTAATTGGGCATAAATTTGATACCTGAATGATGCAGGTATCAAATTTATACTCAAGTCATCATATTTACTGCACAGTGTGAGTGTTCATGTTTAGATGTATGCCCGTATTGCACAGTAATTTAGGTTACTGCACAAATGTGCATGTATAGATGTGCCCATTGAAAAAAAAGTCTGGGACCAGTGATTGTTTTTTTTTTTAACATGTGACATAGAGGATATATATTACAGTTACAGCTCCTTGAGTATTTCAAAATTCAGCAAGAGATGTATTAATGTAGGGCAGAAGTGATCTGACATCTATACATTTCTTTTCTTTTTGAATTAGTATTTGTCTCCCACAAAAAAAAATTTTTTGGAGACTATGCTTTTCATATGGCACAAGGAAAGAGAAAAGAAGTGCATTATTTATTAAGGATGTTCACCTATAACAATAATGTGAAGAAGACATTAACACATTGGGAACTAACAAGGCATTGGATCATAGAAGGATCAAGATAAGCGATGAAAAAATATTCCATCTGAATATTATAGAACATATTTAAAGTGTATTCAGTTTTTTAGCTAAATCAATACATAATTCCATAGAAAACAGAGTTTCTCCACCTTAAAAATTGCTGTTATTTTCTTTTTATGTCCAGAAATGTGTGGACTAGCAAATGCAACCTTATTCCTAACCATATGTTAATCGTTAATAGAAAGATTAATATACAGAACCCTTTACCTTCAACTTTTTGCAGATAGGACCAAATGTTTTGTAATAAATGATAGGTACTGTTTTGTACAGATAGCCAAATTCTTGGCTAAAGTCAACTTGTAATGCAGTCAGTTTACACCAGAAAAAATTCTTAGAGATGAAAAGAATATTCTCATTTTTTTACATTTAAAATTTACATTTGAGAATTCTGTCTTTAAACATAATGGTTTTAATTGCAGAAAATATCCTTGAATTTGACATGCATCAGAGATGTGAAGCCTCCACTACAGATGCAGGATTCAAATATGACTAATGTCAGAGAATGAGCTATTTCATTTCCATATAATCAGTATAGAGGAGATTAAAAATGCTGTAGTTGAAAAGTAAGGTAAAAAAGTTAAATGACTTATTTTCTTTTAAAAAGCACACAATTATACTCTTCTATCAGGAAGTTCAGAGCTTAGTTTTTGTGAGCTTATCAATGAGGGTCCAGGGGGCTGTGAGTCCTAGGGGTGGCTGTGATGCCTTTTGGCAGCTCTGTGACTGTGCCCTGCTCTGCCTCTAGGGTGCTTCCCCTGTTTTGTGTGCCACGCCTTGATGGAATATAAATAGATATAACGGGTGGCTGCCCACAGACCGATGCTCAGCCTCAGTCGTACTGGCCCCCAGGCCCCTGGCTGGGCCTCTATGCTCTCAGGCCCCTGGCTGGGGCTCTACACTCTACTGTGCCCAGTTGGGCCATACAATTATCCCATCAAGGCTTTGGGTGCCCATTAGCCCATTGGGCACCCAAAGCCGCCCTTTACTGCACCCCATGCCTCACGGGTGTTACCAATACAATGTCCCTCTGTGGGGCTTCAGCTTCCTCCCCTTTAATCTAGGTAGTCCTACTAGCCTAGGCCCACTGGGTTGCACCTGGTTTTGAGGCACTAGCTTCACTTGAACCTTGGGCTGCGCCCCTCTCAGGCACCAGGTCCTGCTTTGACTGTGCCCCTCTCAGGCGCTGGCCCCCTGGCCCCGCTGTGACTTACTACACAAGTCAAGTGCCCCTCCCGTCCCCCCCAGACACTAATGAGTCCTCCACCTTCCCTATAGAGTCATCTGCAAACCACCAGTATTCCCAATATAAATACAAGCCCCTGGGCTATAACATAAATAATGACATGTAACAGCCTTCTACCCCTTTAAGAGTATAAGTCTCTACTAACCCAGCATCCCAGGATTCCCTGGGCAAGAGCTCCTTCCCTGGTGGCAGTCAGGGAGACACTACCTCTGCTAGCCCTGGGCTTATGTACTCCCCTGGTGCTTCCTGCTCTGGTCATCTGACTGACTGCAGATGCTGGCTAATTACCCCATTAGCCAGTTGGCCTGGCAAACTGCAGCTGTGGCACCCTGCCTATCTACAGAACTCCCTGGCTGGGATACTTCCCTCTGTAAGTAACAGACAGCCTGGGGCTCTCTGTTAAAATATGGGAGATGTTGAGAGGGTGTGGGTGCTTGTGTATGGTAGGGTGTGGTTGTGTGTGTGTGTGTGGGGGGGGGTTACAGATTTCATAGACATTACGGGCTGGAAGGGACCTCATGAGATCATTTGGTCCAGCCACCCCACCATAGATGGGAAGTCAGCTGGGATCAAGTGAGCCCAGCAAGAAATAAATCCAGCTGTTTTTTGAAGGAGTCCAGAGTAGGTGCTTGCAACACCTCTGGGGGGAGTTTGTTCCGGATCCTGGATACACGTGCTGTAAAGAAATTTTTTCTTATGTCTAGTCTAAATTGGCCTTCCTGGAGTTTGTGGCCGTTAGACCTTGTTATCCCTTGGGGAGAGCTGGTGAATAGATGTTCTCCCAGGTCCTGATGTACCCCTCTTATGAAGTTGCAGGCTGTCACCAGGTCCCCCCTAAGCCTTCTCTTCTCCAGACTGAAGAGTCCCAAGTCCCTCAGCCTCTCCTTGTATGGCCTTTCCTCCAGGCCTTGGATCATATGAGTGGCTCTCCTCTGAACTCTCTCAAGCTTCTCCACATCCTTCCTGAAGTACGAGGCCCAATACTGGATGCAGTACTCCAGCTGAGGTCTCACCAGGGCCAAGTAAAATGGGAGGATGACTTCCCTGGTTTTGCTTTAGATGCATCGGTGGATACACGCCAGAGTTTGGTTAGCTTTGCCTGCCATGGCATCACATTGGTGGCTTATATTCATCTTGTGGTCAATCAAGTTCTCCAAGTCCCTTTCAGTCATGGTGCTAGTGAGTGTAGCACTGCTAAGCCTGTAAGTATGCTGGGAGTTCTAATTACCGAGGTGAAGCACCTTGCACTTCTCTGCATTGAAGGCCATCAGGTTTTGGCTGACCCACCTTGAGAGTGTGTCCAAGTCAGCCTGAAGCCCTAGCCTGTCCTGCGGTGTGACTGCCCTCCCCCCTAATTTGGTATCATCCATGAACTTGGCCAGTTCACATCTGACTCCCAAATCTAGATCATTGATGAAAATATTAAAGAGTACTGAACCAAGTTCCGAGCCCTGAGGGACTCCAATGGTAACCCTGCACCACACTGATTTGCACCCTTCAACCAGTACTCTTTAGGTCTGATCGCATAGCCAGTTGCCTAGCCATTGGACTGTATGATGATCAAGACCACAGTTCCCCACCTTAACCATGAGAACATCATGGGAAACTAGGTCAAAGGCCTTCCTAAAGTCCAAATATATGACATTCACCTTATCTCCCTTATCCAGGACACATGTTACCTGGTCAAAGAAGGAGATAAGGTTGGTCAGGCAAGACCTGCCAGTCACAAAGCCATGTTGGCTGGCATTCAGAAGCTTGCCATCAGTTTGATGGATCTCTTGAAAATTTTCTCCAGGATTTTTCTAGGGACAGATGTCTGACTGATTGGTCTATAGTTCTCCAGATCATCCCTCCTCCCTTTCTTGTAGATAAGGACCAGGTTGGCTCTTTTGTAGTCATCCGGGTGCTCCCCCGAGTACCACAATTTTTCAAATATCCCTGCCAAGGGGGATACAATGATGTCTGCCAGCTCTTTCAAGACCCTTGGGTGCATTCCATCTGGGCCTGTGGACTTATGAATGTCCAGTTTCTTAAGGTGTTCCTGCACCTTCTGGTGGGACTGGACATGTTCAAATCAGCAGGTCCTTTTGGTGGAACTGGATGTGTTCAAATCAGCAGGTCCTGACAATCTCCACTCCAGAATGCTGAAGGAATTAGCAGAGGTCATTGCGGGACCCCTGGCACAGCTTTATGAGCACTTGTGGTGCTCTGGCAAGGTGCCAGAGGACCGGAAAAGGGCCATTGTGGTCCCCATTTTCAAAAAAGGGAGGAAGGAGGACCCAGGAATTTATAGGCCTGTTAGTCTTACCTTGGTCCTGTGGAAGCTCTTTGAGAAAATTATCCAGGTGCATATCTGCGAAGGGCAAGCAGGGGAGTATATGTTTAGGGGCAACCAACATGGGTTCATTAGAGGCAGGTCCTGTCAGACCAAGCTGGTGGCCTCCTATGACCAGGTCACAAAATCCTTAGATGCAGGTGTCGCAGTGGGTGTAGTCTTTCTGGACTTTAGGAAGGCCTTCAACATTGTCTCTCACCCCATTCTCATTAAAAAATTAGGAGATTGTGGTGTTGATGCCTACACAGTCAGATGGGTCACCAATTGGCTGGAGGGCCGCACCTAGAGAGTGGTGGTGGATGGGTCATTTTCGACCTGGAGGGATGTGGGCAGTGGGGTCCCCCAGGGCTCGGTCCTCGGGCCTGTACTGTTCTTCATCAGCGACTTGGACAAGGGGGTGAAAAGCACCTTGTTCAAATTTGCAGATGACACTAAGATGTGGGGAGAAGTGGGCACGCTAGAAGGGTGAGACAGGCTGCAATTGGATCTGGACAGATTACAGAGGTGGGCAGATGAGAATAAGATGGGAATGAATACTGACAAGTGCAAGGTACAGCACCTGGGGAGGAAGAACCAGCAGCATACCTACAGGCTGGGGAAGTCCCTTCTCATCAGTACAGAGGCAGAAAAGGATCTTGGAGTCATTATAGACTCCAAGATGAACATGGGTCGCCACTGCAGGGATGCAGTCAGGAAAGCTAACCGCACCTTGTCTTGCATCCACAGATGCATCACAAGCAGGTCCAAGGAGGTGATCCTCCACGTGTATATGACATTTGTCAGGCCGCAGTTGGAGTACTGCATCCAGTTCTGGGCACCAAACTTCAGGAGGGATGTGGACAACATCAAAAGGGTCCAGAATAGGGCCACTTGCATGATCAGGGGGCAGCAGGGCATGTCCTACGAGGAGAGGCTATGGGACCTGAACCTGTTCAGCCTCCACGAGAGAAGGCTGGTGGCTATCTATAAACTGGCCAAGGGAGACCAGCAGGCAATTGGAGATTCCCTGTTCCCCCAAGCACTACCAGGAGTAACAAGGAATAACGGCCATAAGTTGACTGAGAGTAGATTCAGGCTAGATATCAGAAGGCGCTACTTTGCAGTCAGGGTGGCTAGGATCTGGAACCAACTTCCAAGGGAAGTGGTGCTTGCTCCTACTCTGCGTGTCTTCAAGAGGAGGGTAGATAATCACCTAGCCGGGGTTGTTTGACCCCAGCATTCTGTCCTGCCCATGTCAGGGGTTCGGACTTGATCTGCTCAGGTCCCTTCTGACCCTACCAACTATGAAACTATGAAACCTAATCCACATTGATTTTGTGCCCGTTGCCCGCTCCTGAAATGGTTAGTGCTGTTCCTGGCAGTGTGATCCTCCTGGGAGGGTGAAAAACCGATGCAAAAAAGTAATTTAGGAGATTGGCCTTTTCTTGGGCATCTGATGTCAGTTGCCGCATTGGATCTCTCAGGGGCTCAATACTATCCTTATTCTTTTTTCTACTTCTCACGTATCTGAAGAAGGACTTTTTCTTGTCCTTGATCCCCGTAGCTAGCCTAAGTTTGGTTTGTGCCTTGGCTTTTCTTAACTGCTCTCTGCAGGAGCAGGTGAATGCAGAGTAATCCTCTTTGGTAATGCTTCCTGTTTTCCAGCTGGTATAGGCTACTCTTTTGAGCTTAATGAGGTCCAAAAGTTCTTTATTCAGCTATGGGGGCTTCTTTGCCCGTTGACTGCATTTCTTGTGAGAAGGGATGGCTTTGCCCTGTGCTTCAAGGATTATGCTTTTGAGCAATGACCATTCCTAATTTTGGGGGGGGTATGGCCTCTGATTGCCTGACTGACCAATTCTCTCAGTTTGCAGAAGTTGGTCTTCCCAAAGTTAAGGACTTCTGTTTTACTGAGGGGTTTGCCTGCTCTTCGGTGAACTAAGAAGGTGACCAATTCATGGTTGCTGTCACCAAGCTTCCCCTCAATTTGCAGATTGCTCACCAAGTCCTCTCCCTTGACAAGGACCAGATCCAGCAATGCCTGTCCCCTAGTCAACCCAACTCTACCTAGACCTCCTGGGTTAGGTAGAGGTCATCAATGCATGTGAGAAAGCTACATGACCTGTCAGATTTGGCCATGCACTCATCCCAAGAGATGTCAGGGAAGTTGAAATCCCCCATAATGATCAAGTATCGGGAGTGTGCGGCTTTGACCAGTTCCCTACTGAATTCCCAATCTAGGTCTTCCTCTTAGTGGGGGGAGGCCTATAATAGACTCCTACAAGTATGTCACCCACCCCATGTCCTCCTCATATCTTGACCCCGAGGGTCTCTAGACACCCTTCCTGGTTGAGAAACTCAATCTGCAGGGAGGGGAGCTGATCCTTGACGTAGAGAACAACACCCCCACCCTTCATCCCCACACGGTCTCTCCTATACAAGCTTTAACCCTCTACTGCCACCGACCAATCATAGGTGGAGTCCCAGTAGGTCTCCATAATTCCTACAAGGTCATAGTCATTATCAGATAGGAGAAAGGCCAGTTCCTCATGCTTGTTTCCCAAGCTCCTGGAGTTTGTGTACAGGCAGTTAAGTCTGCCCTGTGAAGCCCAATGCTACCCTGAGGGGTTAAGAGGGACCTTTCTCAGGCTGTTGCCAGAGTGGGATCCCTTAGGCTGGCCAAGTTATTGGTAGTGCGGCTGACATGACCCGGGCTAGAACTATTAGTAGACCGCCCATCCCCACAGCGGTCTCAGTTTAAAGCCCTGTCAAGAAGGTCAGCCATTCTGGCTGAGAAGAGCTTCTTCCTTTTCCAGGTGAGGTGGAGGCCATCCCTTCCCAATGGTCCGCTCTGTCTGAAGTGTGGGCCATGGTCAAGGAAGCCAAAACCCTCGCGATGGCACCATTGCTGGAGCCTTCTATTCACCTTGCCGATGCACCCATGCCTCCAGAGCCCATATCCTGCAACAGGGAGGATTGAAGAGAAAACTATCTGTGCCCCAAGACCATTGAGCCCAGCTCCCAGAGCCCTGTAGTCATGCATGACCTGGCCTGGAATTCTCTGTGCTGTGTCATTGGTGCCCACATGGATGAGGAGGATGGGATGGTGGTCAGAGGGCCAGATAAGTTTGGGGATCTTCTCCATCACATCCCAGACACAAACTCCAACAGGCAGCAGACCTCACAGGTCAGGGAGCCAGGGTGACAGATCACTCTCTCAGTCCCCCTAAGGAGGGAGTCACCCACAACGATAACTCTGCACTTTCTTCTAGGTGCAGGTGCAGGCGGCCCTGCATCCTCACATGCTGGAGCTGGTGGAATAGCTGGCTCCATTGATGCAAGGGGTGCAAAGTGGTTGTGTAGCTCCAGGGGAGTGGTAACCCTGGTGCTGTGCCTCTTTGGGTCAGAGGCAACTGTCGTCCAGGCAACCCCAGCCTGGACCTCATGGCAGTTCCTTGGTTCCACCACTCTGTCATGAGCCATTGGTGGAGAGCTGGAAAGTAAGAGTCCAGCTCCTGCTCTGCATCCCTAATGGAGTGCAGCCACTGGACTGTTGCCTGGAGTTCCCTAATCTGGCACTCCAGGGCCTTCACCATTGAGCACACCCCACAAGGGGGGGTATCAGTGCCCCCAAACCCAGCTGCCTGCAGTCTTGCTGGCAGCCTCCACAAGGAGTTGGGGGTCCATCTGAATGGAGGCCGGAGCCTGAGGCTGGAACCATGGGCTCCATTTGGGTGGAGACCCCAGAGGTGACAGAGCAGGGGAGCCCAGGTGCAGGGGGGAGCCTCAGGGTGCAACGTGTCCCATGGTCCTTGTAGTAGTCTGGCTACTACTATGCAGACCCTTGGCTATGACTCAGTGCCTGGAGCCTTGGGCCCTTCTGCTCACCCTCCTGCGTAAACTCCCATGCTAACTTGCACATCGGGCAGACAAGCACATTTGTTTGCACATCCTGTTCACGTGGCTCCCTGGGGGGCTGGGTGAAGTAGGAGCCAGGGTGGGGCGAGACCCTCCTCAGCTCCCCTCAGCTGCCTCCCCACAGCTTCACTTTCCTAGCCCCCTCCCACCATGGGCCCCGCTTACCTCTGGCTGTGCTGGGGGTCAGTCAGGGTGCTCTGTGGCTGCTGGGGGTCACTGGGGGGCTTTGGGGTGCAGGATTGTGATGGGCTTACACCCATGCATCTCACGCCACTCCCAGAGCCCAACTGATTTGATGGGGTGTGGCTGTGTGTGGTATGTTGGGGGTTTGTGTATATGTGGGGGGTTGTGGAGGAAGGGTGTGAGTGTTTGGGGTTTGTGGAGTGTGAGGGAGGGTGGGGGAAAGTGTTGGGACCCTGCCCCCCCAAGGTGCAGCTGCAGCAGGCAGAGGCATTCAAGGTGCTTGTGCCTGGTGCAGGTGCCCGGTAGGGCGCAGATCCAACCAGTGCTGCACTTCACAAGGGGCACAGCCTCTGCTGGGCTATCTGTATTGCCAATGCTCCCTGCACTTGCCGGGCATGGGAGGGAAGCCCCAGGCACTGGAGCTGGCTGCCTTTCCCACCTCCCAGGGGAAGGTGCCTGGGGTTTCTCTCCCATGCAGTGCAGCTCTGGCAGGGAAGGCAGCTGGCTCCAGCAGTGGGGCTTCCCTCCCGTGCTGCATGAGTGTGGGGGCTGTGCATGCACAGCAGGGAGCGCCAGCAATACAGACTGCCTGGGGGTGTATGTGTCCCTCACTGTGATGTGCAGTTCTTGGCCGGAACCATGCCCCAACGGGCACCTGAGCCAGGCATGAGTGTCTTAAATGCCTGCTGCTGCCACTGCCTGCTGGGGCTTGCTCCAAGTGGGGAGTGCGTGGGGTCCCCACACCCCCCCACCCTCCATCACACCCACATGCTGCCCACCTGAGCTCCATGCTACCACTGCCCTCTGGGCACAGGTTCTGCATTGCCACCAGCCCCACACTCTACACTCCTGCCCAGCTGCAGCTCCACCCCTGCTGCCTATCTACCTGCTGCTCAAAACCAGCAGGAGACCAGCTAAGTGGAGCAGTTCCTTGGGGGCTGCAGTGGCAGCAGCAGCAGCCCTACCTGAAAGCTGCATGCTGGCTGGGCTGGGCCCTTCTGCCCATGAGGTTGTGAGCAAGGTGCAGTAAGGTCTGTTTGGGGGTGTGTGTACATGTGGGCACTGCTTCCACCCTGATGGGCGGAAGGGCGGGCCAGGACACAATTTATTGATGGGCCCTGTGGGCCAGATGAAAGTGCTTGACAGGCCAAATCCAGTCTCTGGGCCATATTTTGCCCGCCCCTGCTATAGATTGATATAAATTGGGGTTTTGCAATAGTAAGCTCAGGAATTATTATTTTATCACTGCAGGCAGGGTAATAGTATACTTAGTATATTTAAAATTCCAACCATTTCCCAAAATGGAAACACATTTTCTTGAATTTTTCGAAATCTAGTCATCTACACCATTGTTTAGTGGTATGGTCATATCTGTGGTCACTATTAAAACCAATTAGGGAATAAAAGAGTTCAAATCATTGTTACAGGGGTGTACTTGGTAGCCCTGTTGGTCTGAGACAGGAAGACATATAAAAAACTAGAACTCTTGATTCCAAAATGATACTTTTTATTAGATCAACTTGAAAATCACAAGAAAATTGTCTTTTTCTGCAAGCTTTCTGGATTAAAGTCCCTTTTTCAAGCTCTGGGAAAAGTCTAGATGGTACAAGATGGTAAAAAGTCCCCTTAGGTAGGAAATAAACTTCATTTTTGCACAGAGGGAGCTGAAGCTGGAAGGCTGACCCTCTGGGTCCCTGAGAGTGTCTTTGTGAGCTGTGCCGAGTGAGTAGCTCTTTGATGTGTAGATCAGGTAGAATTATAGATAGCTCTGTGTGCCACTTAGAACAAAAAAGGCAAGTTGTTATCTGAAAGAGCTTACAACTTAAGGGTCTAAACCTTTGTTTCATTTTACTAATATAGACTCAATGGGCACATCCCCACATGCAGGGACATGCCTTTGTAGCAGCAAAAAAAGTAGCGGCACAGTTATGTGCTGTTACTTTTTGCTGCTGTGTATGTCCCTGCACGTGCACTTTGATGTGGGGCAAAATGCCCTGCTTCGGGGAATCTGCTGTTTTCTTGGTCCTCCCATCTTCTGGTATGTTGGAGGAGCTGGGTTGGAACTAGAGGAGGGAAGATGCTTTGGCCAGCAGCCATAGCATCTCCTGGAAGGACTGAGCCTCCGTGTCTGCCGGTGCGTGCTCCTGTGGTGTGTGCCATGCTACTATTTTGTTTTGTTTGTTTTGCTACCACGATTTCGTGGTAGCAATTTTTGGCCCCATCCTGCAAAATTGCAGTGCGGGGCATGTTTTAATATACTGGGCGTGCAGGCGGGGCACTCAGCGAGGTTTGTGTTGTCACAAATCTCATGTGCCTGCATGCTTGTATCTGGCCAGTGGGACTATGACTGTGAGTAAGCTTTGCATGCTTTTTTATCAAGATAGGCTTTAAATAATTCAAAATTCAGTGACAAAATACCATGATGAGTAAAGGTAAAGGTTACGTCTGCTATTATGAATGTGTTGTAAAGTTATTTGTGTTGTGTGCCTGCTTAGTCCTTAATCTTTAATCTCCCACTTTATTTAATGTATTCTATTCCCTGTCTCCTTTCCTTCCTTTCCATTTCAGGACAGTAGTCTCAGGATAATGGGCAGATGTCACGACAGAGGTTTAAGGACCAGATATGTATAAGGAGCGGGGATTCGAAAGCAGACAGTAGAGAACACATTGGTGTTAAAGGTGAGTTAATAACAAGATAATTGTAGCAACAGATACATTTTAAAATTAATTGACTTGCATATAAAGTTAATTCCAATTTGAAGGCAAAGTAAACTATATTACCCTGACGTGTAATGTAGCTTATGTTTATCTCTACCAACCCTCCCATTTATTGGTTCTTACATCCCCTTCAGTTATAAATATTCACTGTAACTTAACTCTATGGCATCTTTGAATAACCTTTCATTTGCTATTATACTTGTTGTGTAAGGAAATTTGTGGGATTTATTCATTTTTATTCATGCTTACGTCTTTCTGCACTGGGGCTAAGATGCAAAGAAATAGTTAAACACATTTGAATGGTCACCTATGGGGGAAATTTCTTTTTCTGTGTTACATCATTGCCATTAAGGTGCTATTAATTGTAAACATCCCATGTTTTCAATTCCTTGTCCACGTAATCTAATTAGGAGAATATCAGACGTTAAATCTTTTAAGTAGCATTAGAGTATGTGTTCATCCATAACATGTGAGAATGCTAGTTTGTGCTGATCACTTAGCTTTTCAATAAGGTTGCAAAAGGATTTAATGTACCATCGTCTGGGCTTTTCCACTTTTCCCTTCCTCTTTCCTTTCTTTTATTCTCTTACACCTCTTAGCTCACAGGTTCATGCCATCTTGGCTAACCCCAGTTCACATAAAAATAAAACTAATAATGTTAATATATGGAGGAAATAAACCATATGCACATTACAAGTTTCAAAAGCAGAACAGAAAAATTATGGGTAAAAATGCACACTACATATAGGGACAGTGATGAGGAAAGTAATCTCTTTGAAGCAGGGTCTCTTTATTTGTATAGGGGTCTGTATTACACAGCCAAATGATTGGGGTATCTGGTAACTGAAATAACATTATTTTAAAGCCCCTGTGTCTCTGCCTGTTTGTCTGTTGATGGAAAACCTCTAAAATACCCAGACTAAAAGAGTGCAGCATATATGCCATACTCATTATTTGGAAAGAGAAACACCACCTCTGTGTAACTCCACTGTGACTTAAGCTATAGTATTTAGGTAATGGAGCTTACAGCGGGTCATGTCCAGCCTTCCTTAGTTAAAGATGTCAGAACAACATAAGCTGTTGAGAGCCAATGAGTCAAGATAATAGAAATGTGTAATGATCTTCTGCAACAACTTGGGGCAGTGGAGGAGGGGCGGGGGAAACCGTTGCCGTTGCAGGTGCAGTTGCAATATCTGTGTCCTTAGGAATAAGGGAGCAGAATACATGTCAATTTAAAAGATAGTCCTTTACTGAAACCAGTACACATAAAGACAGAAAACTGCAGTTGTGCTTAACTCCCGTATTTATGAACGGACTGAACGTGCCCTGGGCAGCTCTATGAAGCCAACTGGGGTCTCACTAAACCCCAGCTTGCCTTTAGTCATTGTGGAAAGGAGTGTTGATTACAGAGGTACTCTAAGTTGTTCTATAAACTGTAAAGTAGCCCTTTCTTTTTTTGTAAGAAAAGAGTTGAAAAAAATTATACTTAGTTAAGTCTCTAGATGCCCTGATACACATTTATTTTTTTCCCCATATATAGGTATCTGAGACATTTTCTTGCTGTATAGGTGCAGAGTTCCTCTAAAAATCATCTAACTGTTGTTTGAGTTTTGCGGTTGTAGCTTCAGAAGCATAAATTTTATTTTTGTTCTGAACACAGATAAGACAAATTGTGTTGCTTGGGTGAAAACTCAAATGGCTGCAGTTGATGAGAGAACCTACCATCAGCATCTTTTTTATTTTGTAATGTCATCACAGCATTGTTAAACTCTCTTTTGGGTATAGTTTGCACAGTTTCCTCCCCCCAACACACTTCCTTGTGTGTAATATAAACCAATCTTTATGATAGCTGAGTTGTCTTATTTGAAAAACCTTGTTTAAAGATTTTTAGGATCTTCTTAATCTCTTCCCTAATAAGCCATCATTTGCTGAAAGCTGGGGGGAAAAGGTCCATCTGTCTTGCAACATATGTATATACATTGTAAAATCAGTAAATATAGCAGCTTGCTGCTAGTGATGACTTTCATAAATTGAGATTCACTGTATTGTTACTCTTACAGGATTTACAACTGAAAATCAGATATTCCTGGTTACTTATCAAAGAAAATATCTATGGGTCAAATGGAGTATTTTGAATTACAGTGTAAAAGCTCTGACACTTTTCCAAAAGGTAATGTTAAAAGAAATACAGAAAAGGATCATTTAAAATATTTCTTGTGTATATCCTGTGTTGCATTTCATGGCCATGAGTCATTTCTCACTTTGCATCATTTTCTGTGTAATTCCATTGAAGTCTAGGGAGATATACCCAAGTTGTGACAATACAGTCATTATATTTTGAATGCAGTCTAGTGCAACATACTAAAATATTATTAATCTGTTTTTCTTTGGTGGGAGAAAATAAGTACACCTATAACATTAGCAGATCATGGGTATCTCTATTTAAATTTAGCTGTGAAACATTAGTATCATATTAGCTAGAGTCGGAAGGGACCTAAACAGATCATCAAGTCCGACCCCCTGCCTTGGGCAGGAATGGATGCTGGGGTCATATGACTCCAGCCAAGTGTCTATCCAGCTTCCTCGTAAAGACCCCCAAGGTAAGAGCAAGCACCACTTCCCTTGGAAGTTGGATCCAGGTCCTAGCCATGCTAACCATAAAGTAATGCCTCCTAATGTCTAGCCTGAACCTGCTCTCTATCAACTTGTGGCCGTTATTCCTAGTTACCCTGGGGTGGTGCCTGGGGGAACAGGGCATCTCCTAATCTTCGCTGATCCTCCCTGGTGAATTTGTAGACGGCCACCAGATCCCCTCTTAGCCCTCTCTTGTACAGGCTGAATTGGTTCAGGCCCTTTAGTCTCTCCTCGTATGGCCTGTCCTGCAGCCCCCTGATCATGCGAGTGGCCCTCATCTGGACCCTCTCAATGCTAGCCACATCTCTCTTGAAGTGCGGTGCTCAAAACTGGATGCAGTACTCCAACTGCAGCCTGAACAATGCTGCATAGAGGGGAAGGATCACCTCCCTGGACCTGCTTGTGATGCATCTGTTGGATGCATGACAAGGTGTGGTTAGCTTTACTGACAGCTTCCTCGCATGGGCAGCTCATGTTCAACTTGCAGTCAACAATGACTCCAAGATCCCTTTCCACCTCTGTGCTGATGAGAAGGGTGTTCCCCAGCCTGTAGGTGTGTTGCAGGTTCCTTCTCCCTAGATGCAGCACCTTGCACTTGTCTGTGTTGAATTCCATCCTATTCTCATCTGCCCACCTCTGTAACCTGTCCAGATCTAGCTGGATTCTGTCCCTCCCTTCTGGTGTGCCCACCTCACCCCACATCTTGGTGTCATCAGTGAACTTGGACAACGTGCTTTCCACCCCCTCGTCCACATCATTGATAAAGATGTTGAACAGTGCAGGCAGAGGACTGAGCCCTGGGGAACCCCACTGCCCACATCCCTCCAGGTTAAAAATGACCCATCCACCACCACTCTCTGTGTGCAACTGTTTAGCCAATTAGCCACACAACTGACTGTGTAGGCATCAATGCCACAGTCACCTAGTTTTTTTATGAGAATGGGGTGATAAACAGTGTCAAGGACCTTCTTAAAGTCCAGGAAGACGACATCCACCCCCATGCCTTCATCCAAGTACTTTGTGACCTGATCGTAAAAGGAAATAAGGTTAGTCTGACAGGATTTTCCCTTAATGAATCCATGTTGGACCCCCTGAGCATGATCTCCCCTGCTGGTCCCATCACAGATGTGTTCCTTGATAATTTTCTCAAAGGTCTTCCCTAGGACCGAGGTAAGACTGATGGGCCTATATTTATCTGGGTCCTCCTTTCTCCCTTTCTTGTAAATGGGGACCACATTGCCCTTTTTCCAGTCATCCAGCACCTGATCAGAGCTCCATGAGCGCTCCTATAGTCATGCCAGGGGCCCTGCAATGACCCCTGCCAATTCCCTCAGCACCCTTGGATGAAGAGCATCCGGGCCATCTTGATTCAATCAGCTATTAGATAAAAGCATCAAAAAGCTCTGCTGAAGCATGTGATCTATACAGATGCTGGAGAGCTGGGTCAAACTAACGTGATGCCTCTTCTGGGCATGCGCTATACTCAGTGCAGAGGCGTGCCAGGCTTAAAGTGCTATTTTTCTTTTTTCTATGTCTGTAAGCAGCCTGTAGTGTGTCTATCCCAGGCTATCCTGAAAGTTTTCTGTGGACCTGCATTAGCGTTCCTATCTGTAAAACTGGCATTACACTTATTTTTATAGTGCCTAGGTGTGTTTATAGACATGCTCCAGGAGTGGGGGGGGAGGGGGGGAGGGAAGGGCACTTTAATTAGAATGTCTCTGAGAGCTGCTCTAATTAAAGTGCCTGAAGTGTCACGTGTATCAGCGTCCTGCTCTGAAAAATGCTGGCGGGGGCACTTTAACTAAAGCTCGTTGAATGAACTTTAGTGAAAGGGCCCCTGTCACCATTTTTCAGTGTGGGGACCCTGATGCAGATGATGCTGGAGTCTGCTGGAGCATGGTTATTACCACACTCTAGCACAGAATTATAATTACAGTGTGTCAAAGAAGCCTGACTACACATCTATAGGCACCCTAGGATTCCCAGCCATAGACCAGGACTCAGCTGTGGTAAGCTTTGTATAAATGAGGTGCTTCTACACCTGCAATTAATGCACATGAATAAACTCTGGAGCTTATTGCTTATTGTTCCAGAGGCTGAATGGGGGGGTCAGCCTGCCAGCACAGGGCTGCTTCCCCCATCTTGATATGCTGCAAAGGGGCTGGCTGGGGCAGGAGGGTGCTTCTCTGTGGGGTTAGCCGACAGGCAGTCCCTGCACTGAACCTCCCTCATGCCCTAGCTATCTGGGGGAGTGTCTACACATGTGCTGCTGTGGAATAAAAAACTTTGCAGTAGGATAGTACTTGTATTTACAGGTACTATCCTGCTGCAGAGCTAATTAGTTTACTCTGGCCTAATAGGGGCACACATGTCAACATGCAATGTTTACTGTGCAGTAAATATCTTGTGTAGGCACACCCATGCAGAACAAATTTGGTCTCTGCCCCAGGCAATCTAAATTTAAGACAAGGAAGCAACAGGTAGATACAGATAGGCAGGGGGGCACAAGGAAACAGTGATGCAAACTTAGTCAGTATGGTAAGTAGTGGTTTCATCACCCCTGTGGCTTAACTTTGTGAAGTTATTTTTGAAGTTATCACAAAGAAAAATGAAACAGAATTATGAAAACACTTTTAGCCATTTATGGGGACCTCCTCCCAAGCACAAAGAGCAGTGTAGGAGAAAGCAAAAGGAGAAAGCAAAAGGTAGATGATAGAGCCTGGCATTATTGGATGATCTGAAATGGGACTTTTTCTCTCTGTACTGAATCTGAAATCACTTTGGGGATTGGACATGAAGACCTTTGAAAACAAAGACAAATTATTACCTTTGATATAATAAAAGGGCTTCCAGATCAAGAAACAGGGATGCATAAAGAGGGTGCCATGATCAAGGTGTTGGGTTAAATATTTGAGTTTGAATAGAAGGAGACAGGAATGGAGGGAAGAGACTGATCTGTAAATCATCATGAATGAATTAATTTTTGGTTGTAAATAAGTCTACTTAGAGGTAATATATAGGGGGAGAAGGGTAGGGGACCAAGAAAGGTGCGTTTCTTTGGAAGTCTCAGAGGGCTAGATACTTTACCAGATGATGTCAAATTCATATTGAAATCTATAGACGGATGCAAAAGTACAACAAATCATTCAATAGCTTGATCTCATATGTTCAATGCAAAACAGCAACATTTTGGGGTAAAAAATAATGGACAGAGAATAGATACTAATATCTAGGTAGAAGACTTGGAAACTTTATAACTGGATGAACAGAGTGGTGGTTAAGTGAAAGGGTATTGGATTAAAGATTATTGGATTATACTCACGCCTTTAAATGTGGTCCTTTCACTTCATGACTGAGACATGGGAAGTATGTTGCACCTATGTTGTGGATACAAAGACTTGTACATTTTGGTTCTCTCTCTTTGAAATGTACTTTTCTGTTCATTCTTAGTTAGCTCTTCCACAAGTTAATTCAATTTTGAACATTCAAAAATATTTTCAATCTGTGATAGATGACATGCACTCTACATTGGCTGACAGATGTTCACCACTTGCACTCCTCAATGATGCTTTCATTTTTATTTCTTCAAGACATTCCTAGGAAAAAGAAAACAAAATTGAATGTTTTTGAGAATCACTTGACTGGATGTGGAAGTCTCATCAATTGACTTTACAGCACCAAAGCCTGTGGGGGGGGATCCTTCCTTCTGTGAACATTGCTACTTATTGAGTATTTAAAGAAGCAAAATCTGCAAGTCATAGCATGATATTGCTTTATAAACAAAGCAAAGAGGATCAATTCACAGTGAAGCTAGGAAAACAGAGTTACCATAGATATGCATTTACTACAGAATAAATTACCTTTGTGTTAAAAGTGGAGCAGACACATGACATAGACTTATTGTAGTTGTAAGTCTGCTCTTTACTACAGAGAAAAAACGGGGTAAATAACTGTGCAATGATTATGTTGTGTGCCTACAGCCTGAGTGAGATGAGATGTGGAGGCACAGAGCAAATTTTCTTGGTCTAGAACTGTATATTGATAAGATTTAAAAAAAATGAAAACGTGTTTGTATTAGCTGGTGTTGATGGCTTAGAGTGTGCTGTATAGTTTGGGAAGAAGCATCCTGCAGCATATTTTGCTAATTTTCAGTGTAGTAGTTATCAAAGTATTGCTGTTTTCCAAAAATGTGATGATATTTGAAAAATTCTGACAGAGAATTATATGCACAATAATTGAGGGGAAAGGAAAGAAAACCACAGAAAATCTATATATGCTAGGGTTGTAAAACAAAGCAAGAACCCCCTGATGAGAATTTTCTTTATAATATTTTCCTATTAGATATAAAATCTTCTACTTAAATTGGGCAAGATAAATAGTACAAATTTTCCTCTTGGAGAGCTGAGTGAAAATAACCCAGATAATTTACATTTCAAATAATTAAGGTCTCTGAGCACAAGTGTGTATTTCTGTACTAGAATGATCTAACCTTTGAAAGACTAAAACAATCTACATGAAAATAGAGGGAAAATATTTTTAAAATGGTGGGAAGCAAATTTAGGATTGCAGCCATAGAGTCTTAAATGAAAAGTAGATTTTGAGAGATTCCCAGCCTTTCATAACATATATGACCCTCTGAGATTGACACCGCAGTCATCAATATCTTCAGTATCTGTGGGTACAAAAGGATGAGAACATAGGTACCAGTGCATCGTAAAGAATGACAGCTATGTTTTAATCTATATCTTAATCTAGGAAATGAAGATATAATCATCAGTAAATTAAAGGTGATTTACAGAACTCGTGTGTTTTAGGAAATAAGGAAGTTAGAGTGCTGAGAAATAAAGTAGTCTCTTTCTGGTTTATTTGAGAAATCAAATAGCTGTTCTCTTTTTTTTGCATTTGGTTTGGGTATTTTATAATTTCAGATATTTTTTGAAGATAACCACCCACAACTCTGAATTCAACTTCTTGTTCTGGACTGAGCCCACACAAGAGTTTTCTATGTCTGTATGGTGTCCCATTGTCACTCAGAGGTTGCAGGAGACCAGAGATCTTGCTGGTAGGTCCCAATGTAGGAAAATGACCTAATTTATCAATTATATCTTTTAAAATAAAGGGGTTAGTGAAATATAACTCTGGAATCACAGGTTCATTTAAATATGTGTATTCATTTTAATTTATTAGCCTTTTCCCAAAGAGTCATCATAGAGAAGTAGGGCTGGAAGGGACCTCTGGAAGTCATCTAATCCAACCCCCTGCTTGAGGCAGGATCAGCCCTATCCAAATCATCCTATTCAATCTATAATTTAAACTCTACGTAAGATTACTGCCAAGCCTGACAAACATAGACAAACACCCTAACCTGCCACAGATAAAGCAGGGAAATCCTGGCAGTCAATGTCCTGTTTCTATAAAAAGTTATCAATAGATGCTCAAGAGATCCTGCGAAAGAAGGCCATGCCCACTATCAGAGGAAGGCAAAACCCTTGCAGTCCATAAAGTTTGAGGTGGCATGGAGCCTCAAATTCATGACCTCTGTGCTCCCTTTTATTCATCTTAGCCTCAGCACCAGTGCAACAGCCTGTTATGAGCTGCTTTCATAGTACAAGGCATGGATGGGCTTACTATTTCAGCTGATTGTGACAGCTGAAGACACAAACAACTTGGGTCATTACAATGCAGCAGTTACTTGACAGATTTAAGAAGAAAATAATTTGGTGCTCTACCCTGTATTTTAAACCATGATTAGATTCACTGGACTCAAATCATTCAGGAAAGGTTGTAGACAACACTATTTGGTAGAAAACTATTTTACTGCTTGAACTGCTTGAATTGCAAACTATTAAAATATAAATATATTTAAAAAAACAGCCAAAGGCTTTAAAGAGACATGATTTCTCTCCAAGATCTAACTACATGAGTAGATTTTAGGGCCAAAGAGTCCAGGGAGAATTTGGATTTCATTTAGGATTTTCTCAGCAGCACTAGAAAATGGGATTTGCGCTATTTAGAAAATAGGATTTGTCTTGCTCCAGAGTTAAATAGTAGACAATGGGCATGTCTACATGTGACCTTTCATGCACATTAGCCTAAGTTAATGTTAATTAAGAGTGCATGTCTACATCTGGGTGCCTTTAATGTGCATTAAAAATGGAGAATTTAGGCTATTCATGCCTAAATTTGATACATGCAAATGCAGGTATCACATTTAGGCGCAAATAGTTAAAACCCATCAACGCATGTGTAGATGCATTAAAACTGTGTGTGCTGATTAACTTGGGACTAACTTTAGTCCGAAGTCAGTTCACACACAATGTTAATGCACTTTAACACCTGCACATGGAGATGCCTGCCTAAACCTGCTAAAGCTAATGCACATTAAATTTAGGCATGCTTAAATGCACATGTAGACACACCCTGTGTGTTAGAGTCATAACCGGTAGAGTTTGTGCCCTGAGCAGCAGACTGATACCTGATAGTTTGTGCCTTGGGGTGCTGGAAAGGAGCAGGTGGGCTCAAGGGCTCCAGCTGTGCAGAGCACAGTGAAGACAGGACACTGCTACAAGGGGAGGTGTTGCTGCCTATGGCTAGGTTAACCCTCCTCTGCCCCCTGCAACTGCCCCTGTTTTACATGGTGAATGAAGATTTAAGCCTTTAATTTGCAGTACCTGCAGGGTCAGGGGAGGTTTTGCCTGGCTTTTGGTGGTGACACCTAACACCTCCCTTTGCAGCAGCATCATCTTCCAGAGGGGATATGAGGGACAGCTTCCAGACCCTGCTCTGCTCCATGCAGCCAGTCTTGAGCCCTCTTGCCTTTATTCTGGTGGCCCCCTACCACAATTCCTGTGGTCCCCCTTTACTGAGCACCAGGGCTTGTGCTCTGGTCTCCCATCTTGAGTTACACTATTGCTGGGTGTCAGTTTTTCACTGAACTATTTGCATGATTTTCAGTTAAGTCTTGTGGAGCAATGCGAGAAGAAAGCTCATATGAAAGAAGGCGGAGGCCTATGCTATTTGATCCAGAAGTTAAAGTAGCATGTAATCAGTTGGTGACATTATTGCATCCCCCCACTTCCACTATCCTTCAAAACTGTCCTATCAGTGATGTATTGCCTGATTAAATATGCATTGCTGTGAGTAGCTTTTCCTTCTACAGGTAGAGAGGAGACATTGCTTTTCACACTAGCTTACTGGGTCCTGAATTTCCATATAGTCCTGATTAAAACTTCTAAGATTTTATTTTAATCCTGATTAAAAGTCTTCTAATATTTTGTTTCAAAATCTATCTTGTACAATAAGTTTCACAATTCTGTTGTGAGTGCTTTGCATTTAAATTACTCACAAAATGTGAGTTGGAGAAACTTATACCTATAATTATGCAATTTAGGGACACTAGCTAATGTTTTTGCTTTTGCACAACTGAAGCTAATTTCCTTAATCCATATTTAGACCGAGCAATAGACGTGGGGTTTTAATTCAAAGGTATTGAGTGTCTCAGGACTCCCATTGACTTTGTATAGGTTCCTAAGTAAGGATTGAGGAGCCTAACTATGGGCAACCAGGTGTGACATTTCTAGCTACTGCCACTCAGTCACATAATAATATAAGAAATGCAAAATCCATTATCAGCAGGGTCTGATCATCTTTTTTATTTCATGATAAAAGAGGGGTCAACCTGCAATTCTGCAAAATGAGGAAATCCTGTGTGATTCAGTGACAACAGGAATAAGTAGGCTGTGTTATTCATTTGTAAGAAGATGGAGAATGGCATGTGTTCCTGCTCCAGTAATCACTGGGTTGATGGAAGATGTTCTGTGCATTTCAGTTGTATGAGGAATCTAACTGACTTTTTGTGATGGGTTGGTAAGAACTGAATCAAGGGTCATTTTGAGATCTATTCTGTCCTTGATTCAAGCATTAAAACTGTTGAGATGATTTCCATTCCTCCTTTTTACTTTTCCATTATCCCTTGTGCCTATCCTATGCATCTCTAGAAACAGTTTCAGTAGTTGAGAGTTTCCCTTCTATTTCTTCTCTCTGAAAAGAAAAATATCCGAGTAGCAAAGAATTCCATGTGGGGCGAGACAAAGTGCAAGGTAATCAGGGTGGATCCGGAGGGATTGCTATGATGCAGTTGTACCCGCTTCTTTTGTTGCTCCTATCCCAGGCTGACCTGGGTATGGGGGAGCTCCAGAACAGCTCCTCCCCTGTTGCTGCTGCAGGCTGCATGGAAACAGCTCTTGGGAAGCTGAGCTTGGCTGGGGACATGTGGCAGCAGTGCTCAGGTTCCTCTTTCTGATACGTGTCCCTGGCTAGTGGGAGACAGCTCGGGGCACGGGGGCAGGAAGCAGGTGCTGGAAGGAGGAACCTGTGTTCCACTTCCACCCCTGTTCCCAGCGAAATCCAGCACCCCACACAGTCACTCCTTGCAGCCCCCAGCTTGACTGAGGCACTAGCGGCTCTGGGGCTCCCCCACACCCAGGTCAGTGAGGATGGTGGCAGTGGCATCAGCAGTGGACAGATTCCCCTCCCCTGCGACCTTTGTGCCTTTTCCCCCTGTCCAACTCCCCAGTGTCCCCCACCGACCTTGGGGCCTTAGTAACACCTCAACCTGGTTCTCCTGCCTACCCGCAATGATCTGAGGGTGGTGTGGCATATACCTCCTTCATTAAATCCGGGATCTGCCCATGTAAGTACCCTTTCCTCTTCTACTTCAGATGGTAAAAGTTAAGATGCTTTGTCCAGCACTGGTGTCAATTATACATCCAGTATATACATAAAGGATAATTGAGGTCTGTCTAAAAGCAGGACAACTCACACTTAAGTGTCCCAAACCCTAGCTACATAGAGCTACAACTCCAGTTTTATGAATAACAACATTTAGTGTACATGATTATAGAGGTATCAGGATAAAGGAAATGGAGAATAATCATTTTAACTCTCTGGGGAGAAACCCTGGTAAATATGTACATTTTAATAGGGAAAGCAAAAGGGTCAGTATATAGGGCACTGGACTGAAATTCAGGAGGCTTTGGTTTTATTACTACTGGCCTACTGGATGATCAACAGGTCGCTTCACTTTCCTACTTGTAAACAGTGGCCATTAAGCTCACCCACTTTGTAAAACACTCATGTATGGAAGAGAAGTGCCATAAGTGTAGCAGTTACTCAGCAGTGATAACATAGGCCTTGGTTAACTTTCTGCATAATGGGTTTTTATTCTGGCCCATAGCAGGGACAAGAAGTCCTACCCATTTATATCACATGGTTGTAAGCCTGAGGTATGTTTGTGCACGTGCATGTCTTCTGGACCCTTCTGAATTTAGAAGGCAGTAATGGACTGAGCATTTGTTATAGTAGCTGAGGGGTTTTTACTTCATTTTAAGAAGAAAAATATTACCAAGTCTTGCTGGCAGTGCATGTCATACTTTAGAAATATGTTATGAAATTCACTCTGAAATCACTGGGACAGTTTACAGAAAATGGAGCATTGACTCTTTGACAAAGGAAGTGGGTGGAGTAGAAATGTGTATTACCTCAGGGACAGAACAAGCCACAGTTAAGGTTTCAAGCATCACAGAAAGCTCTTTTCTTTCCTGTGTGTTTTTTTTTAATGGAGCTATGCATAACATGTACTGAATTTGCAGGGATGTTCTGTAATCAGCAACAATGACAATAGAAAGAAAAATAAGTCTCTAATTCCAGGGGTGACAAGGGTCATGTCTTTTTTTTTTTTTTTTGTGGCTGAGGGCTGTGGGATAAGAACAGCAGCACTTCAACGGCTGGCCACAAGTTTACAAAATTAAATTATACTAAGATAAGAATTGCTGCCTTTTTGTTATTCTCTTTTCCTTAACCCCTCTTGCTTATATCTAAAATATCTGTGAACAGGGTGATAGTTTAGCTTTAAAGCGTACCTTATATAAAGCTTCTTACCTTCATAATTTGCTGGGGTGGATTTTGCATTATCTTTGTACTTTCCCCTATGTTACTGGACAGTTTCCAAGGATGAAATTATATTCTGCATTAACTAAACATCCCTTGCATGTTATAATCGCACATGACTGGTTGATACCTTTGTGAAAGGCCAGATATAGCAAAAAAAAAAAATCCCTAAATATTTTTTGCAAAACTAAATGTTTATTCACAGTTTTAGTGAGGGACTTGAGGGTCTCTAGCTTTAGCTATGCATTTAAAGTGAACTATGTAGTCAGTCAGGACTTTACTGCAACTGTTTAAACAGAGGTCAAAGCTGTAGCAGCCTGATATATGTGCATATAAAGAAGAAAAGGTGTAAAGAGCCTTTCCTCCTTGTCTGGATAGCAGGACTTCTGTAGCCTAGCTACAAGGGGGTGCAGCCACTACACATGCCTAGAACCACAAGCCTCACTCTTCCCAAAAGGAGCGTGATCAGTAGTTGGGCCTGTGCCTGAGACAGCCAGATGTCTCTTGGGAGGGATAGCAGGGCTGACCCTTCCAGTGTGTATGTGCCTTTAAACCACGATCTAACCCAGAAATATTTGGAAATAGGACATAGTGGTGACTTCAACGGATAAAAATCTACCAGAATTAGCCTGGAGGTCCTCATTATTCAGGGGCTAGGGAACAGTAAAAATCAAATTCACTAGAGATAAACTGCACAAATCATTTCTGCTGATCAATAACAGGCTTATTCAGATAACCATGCTGTAGTGCAGCCTGTCTTTCCTAGAGTCACTGGGGAGTAAAGATTAGATAAGCTTAGGCCTATGAAACCTTTACAGTAACTAAACACATAGAAAATGTGCATCAGTCAATGATTTTATTGTAATGTAATGAAAGTCTGCTTTGTGCCCATAGACTGGGAGGGTTTATTATAATCATCAAAGCGTAAACAGCTGATTTAAAAATAAATTATACTGACTGGCACAATATGTCTTGCTGTGACATTTACCATATTTAATAAAATAAATTACATACTGAATCCTGCATTCTCACCCTCCCTAAAACGGTGGAGGTTTTGGGTATACCTGGAAAGCAGCCCATAGAGTCTTTTATAACATAAATCAGCATCAGTCTTATTAATCAGCATCACGGGGCAGAGTCTGCAGATTACTAAATCTGAATGCTTTGGAACGAGGCACGTTTTAACTTGTGCAAAATCTTCACTGCAATTACCTGACAAACAGGGTGGTAATTTTCACCAGCTAATGGGGGTGGGGGAGAGGGGACAGGCACTGAGAATTAGGCCAGGGACATCCAGCTGGGATTTTAGCCAGGAAACTCCAGCTACCCTGAGTGGGGAAAAAAGGTGACTAAATGATTCAGCCTCTTGATGAGAGGTAATTGAATCTGACCCAACCTGGATAATTTTACCCTGGTTCCATCTCAGGGTAATCCTTCCCAGGGCAAGGTGATTTCCCCCTGGGATTTCTGTCCCTTTGTGTGCAGTTGCCTCAGGGGAGTTACTACCAGCCTTATGCTTCAAGGTTCTCTGCATCAGGGAAGACTTCATTAGCATGGCCCTGGCCTCAGTTTGAATGTCATGTCTGGGTTTTTTTTGTTTAGTTTTTGTTTTAGATAGCTTTAATGCATAGAAAATAAGCAAATATATGGTTTCATTTGATTAGAACTTTTTTTAGTCTAGGAATGATGGAACCAGGATGTTTTGTTTGATATAGTGTTATTACTGTGTGTTTAGCTAAGGTTAATAAAAAGGAAATTCAATAGATACATTAAAATGTCTGAGATGGTGGCTAAACACTAGTGAGCTAGAACATTGACCTTACTGCACTTAAAGGCTGAGAGTCAGACTCCTGACGCCACAGGACAGTGAAGCACAGTGTATGTGGGGAGGAGAGGAGGACTAAAGGAAGTTTTGGAAAGATTTCTGTTCTTCAGAATCTTCGGGGTCTCCTCATATACTGGAAGTAATTTAAAGCAATGCTTAAAAAGTTATTAATTTTATCAGTGCACAAAATGAGAAGGTACTCACATCCTTAGGGCTCCTTCTGAATTGCTCATATAGACTTGCTCATCAATAGTTAAATATTCATTGTCTGTATATGCATGTTAATATTGGAGTTCTGATTATAAGAAATCTAGGAAAATTTGAATCAAAAGTCAGACTGGGAAAATCTGTCTAATTAGCAAGTTCACTTGCTTTTTCAAAAGATTCTCTGGCTGCTGGTTCATTCAGACCCATCATTTCCAGTCCTCCAGCAGGAAGTGGGCAGAAGGCAGTCAGAACTCCTTAGCCAGTGTAGGATGTCATAAGGCTCAATGGTGCTCCTCACCCTTGCAGTTCAAGGATAGAAGTGCTGCAGTGGTTTTGGCCAACACCTTATTTGGAATAGGTCAAAATGGCATAAATTAATTCCGAATATTTCAGGAGCCTCAAATTCTCTTGCTCAGAATGGTTTGCATGTGTGTGGTTCATGTTTTGTAACTAGTTTAGAGAAGCTCTCCTCTTGAATTCAGGTTCATCATGAAAAGGAAACCTGAATGAGTAGCAGGAAGTTCAGACCTTTAGGCTAGGGGCAGAAGTTACACATAAACTGGTTTAAGTGATCAGAAACTAGTTTAAACCTGTAACAGAACAGAAGTTCAGTGTACATAAACCAATTTCAAATTGGCTGAAACTGGTTTTAAGATCCACCTGGTTGAATATAGCACCAGACTTAACTGATTTAGGTCAAACCAGTTTAAGAAACTTTTGTCCCAGGCCTCTTCCTGATGTAAGTTAAATCAGAGTCCTGCAGTATCCCAGCATGCTTTTCAGGCTGTGCTCTCTGCTCCAGAAGGCAGGGCTGCTCCCTAGCCAAAGCAGTGAGGACTGGCTCATTACCCCCCAGTAAAGCCCCGGCTGAGGGCTGGCGTCTGGGGCCAGGGAGGGGGTGGGTTAAGCTCATCTGACCCAGAGTACAGAGCTGCCCTCCTGACTTACTTAGTGCTGACTGCTACCTCTGGGATTTGTAGTCCACAGTATCTGGAAGCAGTAACAGGAAGTGATGAGCAACACTGCAGAGTCCTGCTGCTCTGATTCTGGACTGCAAATCCCAGAGACCTTGGGGGCAGCAGTCAGAGTAAGCAAACACATAGCCCATCTGTGTTTATAGTTCTTCAGCTTATAGTTTTTTCAGAGAAAGGACTATTCTTGTTTAAGCTTTTATGAATTCAATGCCACTACCTTCTCCCCATCCAGGCAGAGCATAGGCTGGTCCTAGCCATGCCCCCTCTGTTCCAGCAAGAAGTGGGGGGAAGTCTTGGAGAGGGGGGAAGTCTTGAAGTGGGGGGAAGTCTTGGAGGGCTTTCCATCTTCCCTCCCCTTTGGCAGTGGCTGGCAGGTCTGCTCTAGTGCTTTGCAGCTTCTGGCTTGAGCCACTGCTGGCATGTGGCTGCATTTCCTGAATCAAAGGTGAATGTGTGTTCATTTGCTTATCAGTTCAATCTCTGTAGCTTAGGCTAAACTACAAAGACTACAATTACACATCGGGCTTTTTGACTATCTTTACCTAGCCTTAAGGTCTTACAGTTTGAGGGTCCTGCCCACTGTAACCCTATCCCTAAATTTGGGGTGAATTTACTTAAAATCTTTGGCATTTGTAAAGAAATTCCATGTATGCTGTATAGTAAAATACCTTGAAAATGGCCAACATGTAGTGAGATAAAAGTACTGAACACATTTATTTGCATAGTATTCTTGATTGGTTGCTGCTGTAGCTTAACTTAATAGCTTAAGCTTCACATAATAGTGCCATCTGTGGTAGTTACCAGAAGTGAATAGTAGGAAGAATCATTTTCTGATCAGAGGACAATACTGAAAGTACAAAGTTCCAACACAGCAAAGAGACTTGAAAATTGTTCTCTCTCTGTCTCTGTCTCTAGTATTTCAGGTGAATATTGGTCCTCCAATTTCTAAGCTAGATATAAACATATTCACTTAAAAATTGGACAACCAGGGCAGCTGAAGTTTTCCATTTCTCTTATGTTTGCTTTTCTTTCTTTCTGTATTTAATTGAACTCTGTACAATACAGTTCTAGAGAGTTTTCCCAAAACAATGTACAAAAATCACACTAGTCAATATATAATACACATTATAGAGAAATAGAGGTTTTGATTCTCTTCTCTATCCATGCCCTGAGAATGGGAGCTACAGAATGCTTGTTGTCTCTGGTTTGGAGCCACCAACTCTGGGACTGGGATGGGATTTTCACTTATGCCAGTGGAGGACAAATTTAAAATGCTTAACATTACAATTAAAGGAAGATTGTGTTTTCACATCTTGGCCTTCTGGTTGATATAGTAAGTAATCATAATCCAAAAAACTGTACTTTTTTGTGATTTTTATTTTTTTTTAGTACTAAGCATCAAAATAATCATTCAAGGGGAAATAGCTTTTTGAAAATTTTTGTTTGTATTTTTTCTATTCCCTATCTGTTCTCCCCCAGGCACATGATAGATTCACAGAATATGACTGACAGACACTGTTTTTAAAACATGTCTAAGGGTAACAGGCTAAAAATAAGTCTTAAACTGTTAAGTGCTGAATTGATCATTTTTATTGGCTTTTGCAACTCTTGGTACATAGCTTCCTGAAAAGCTTCTTTGCAGTAATTATCCACAAGTGTTTATAAAGATGTATGCTTATAAATAGGATAGTTGAATTTCAATAATAATGAAAATTAAGGACATTATTTAATGCCATACACTCATTGCTCCTCAGTAAGTGCATCTACATGTTAAATTAATCTGACACAATAAACTCTGGCATAGTTTGCACTGGAGTTTATTGCACCTGGGCACAGCATTTATTTGTGTGCCCAGGATGGCAGCATGTTGAGCTGGGGTGCCACAGCTCTGGCTGTCAGGGGACCTGAGGGGCCAGCCTGCCAGCCCAGGGCTGCTCCTGCCTGGCTCAACCTGCTGTGGAGGGGCTGGCTGGAGCATGAGGGTGCTACAGTGCAGGACTAGATGGTAGGTAGCCCTGCACTGTAGCACCAATGTGCCTTAGTGAGCCCTGGGCATCATCTATACATGCAGTGCAGTGGAGTAAATAACTCTGCCATAGAATAGTACTTGAGTTGGGCAGTACTATCCTATGGCAGAGTTAATTAGTTTACTCTGGCTTAATAGCACTACTCATGTAAATGGCAATGCTTTACTCTGGAGCTAATTAGGCAGCTCCACAGTAAGCATCTCATGTAGGTGCATCCAATATTTCCAAGACTTTCAGCCACCAATGATATATGCTTTAAGCTCCTTGTTACAAGAATAGACTTTTAGGGTAAATCTACATGGATATTTTGGCTTAACCTGGAGGGTCATCCTGAACCATACTGAGCCATATCCATATTGATTTCTGCCATAGGTCATAGCTGATAACCCACACCAAATATGTTCATAGTGTACTTACATGTAAAGTGAAGGTCTTCTAGGAATCAGTCTTGTCTCTCTTTACAGACTTGTTTCTATTTATGGAAAGTAGAAAAAGTGCTAGTGGAGGGCAGATAGTCAGGAACAGGGAATTTTGGGATTAGTGCTGGCATATTTCCTACGCTCAGTGTAGGAAGAAGTGGCATTTGCAGTTACCCTCATGTTTGGAAGCTCAGAAGAGCTTCCAGGGTTGGAATGTTAGTTAGTTGGTGTACAAAGGTTAACCTGAAGATGACCATCATAATCAATTTAGACAGTCTTTTATATACTATGTTTTCTCACATACAGCAATTAACCTTTTCCCTCCAGAATCAATCCGCCAAAACTGGACTGTATGTATTTAGCAAGGAAGCCCGTTTTCAGACTGGGAGAAAAGTATTTTGCTTGTGAGCCACAGTGCAGCAGCTATGGTATTACTAGTCAGGTAGATGAGGGAACCAATTCACTTAATGACTCATTGTTCTTTTCTCCAGAGATGTTAATGATTGTCTCTCTCTTTTTTTGGATGTCTTGATGTTCCACTTTCCAAGCTAACCTTTCTTAGGGCAGTTTTGCTGCCTGCTAGCTGTTCCTGGTCTCTCTCCTTCTTTCTCATGCCTGGAAACTATTTTACTCTTTTCAAAATCATAAATCTGCCATGTAGACCACTATGCAGCAGAAGCTAGTGTTTCAGCTTTTTAGTTAAGCAGGAAAGGAAGGAGTCAGCTGAAGCTTAGGTATTGTCCTGCTCTGTGCAGCCATAACTCTGGAAAAATAGCTTTTTCTTAATTTTGTCTTTCAAAAAAGAAGGTGCATATTATATTCTGGGATTGCTTTCATGGTCAAATTTTCCTTTGGTTCTTGGTTATAATGTGATGGATAAGTGTCTTGCTTCTGTTTTGAGCTGACGTTATTCTGCTAAGTTTTGGAGGCTCTCCTTTTTCTGCCAATGAGAGCTTGAGTTTCCCTATCATTCTTATCAAACCAGTCTTGATGTTTTTGTAGAGAATCCTAAAGCTTCTTTGCACACCTCAGGGATACCTTTGAGGTTCTCCCTGGTATCAAGATTGTAATGGAGGTTGGAGAATTTCTCACTAAGGCACTGCTGGAGATGATTGATTTTAGCAGGATCTTTCAAGTCCTTAATATTGAAGCTGTCCTTGATTATTGCTTTTATTTCTGTCCTTTTGGGGTGATACAAATGGACATGATGGAACGTATCAAATGATGATCCATCCAGCAGCCATTTGTACGTGTCATAGCTCTATTGATACAGATGGTCCTGGCTATGCACTATGATGCAGCCAATCAGGTGCCAGTGTTTTGAATGGGGGTGCATTCACGATGTCTTTCCTTTGTTGCTTTGGCAGAGTAGAGGAGTTTGTGATGATAGGCTCTTGTTCTGAACACTTACTTTGCAGTTGATGAAATAGCTCAGATATGGTCCATAGAATGAACTTGAAATGTGTGAAGCCTGTTGGGATATTTTGTTTTTTAAATGAAACAGGTCTGTCGCAGGGCACTAAGACATGCCAGCTTCTTTAAGGGCAGGAGAGCTTCAGAGCTGCAGGTTGCCTGAGCAGCAGGCTAATGAGGGAATTAGCCAGTATCTGAAGGAGGCAGGACCCTGGGCACATATAAGCCCCAGGGGGGGGGGGGGGGGTGGGGGGGGGGGGCGCTCGGGGGGGGGGGGGCTGGCAGGGGTTAGATCTCTGGCAACTGCCAGGGGAAGGAGCTCCTGCATGAAAGAGCTACTCTGGGATGTCTGGTTGTTTGGTCTGCTGCCTGCAGGACTCATTAGGTTCCCAGAGCTCATAAGGTACCTTGGGCTGAGTAACACGCTAGACTAGGGGAGAAGTTTGCCTTCTTAAAGGGGCAGAGTGTGACCCCATTGTTATTGTTCTGTTATAGTCCAGGGGCTGATGTTTGCATTGTCGTTTGAACCAGTGGTTTGGGATGAGGCTGTGAGGGGAGGTACAGAGGCCTCATTAGTGCCCAGAGGTGGCGTGCAATTGCCTTGGGCTACGTCAGCAGTTGGCTGGGGGCTTGGATAGTTAGAACCTGTGAAGGGAGGTGTGTGTGCAAAACACAGGGCACACAAGGGGCCGGTGCCAGAGGGGATGCAACAGACAGGGGCCAGAGAGACTGGTGCTAGCGGGGTGCAGAGACACAGGGACCAGAGAGCCTAGCACTGCAGGAGTGCAGCGGATGGGGGCCAGGGGCAGGACAGGAGGGAGTGGAGCTAGTGCCTCAAAGCCAGGCCCAACACAGTGGGCCTAGGCTAGAAGGCCTAGCCACATTAAAGGGGCAGTGGCCAAGTAAGCTGAGGCCCCAACAGTGACAATTATATAACACCTGCAAGACATGGGGAGTGGTATAGGGAAGGTTTGGAGCAATGCAATTAGCCTGTAACAGGTCACCCTCCCCAGCGTCATCTTTTGCATTATCTACACCCTATGTGGGGTCCCCTTAAGGTTTCCTGCTCTCTACTCACCTGCCACATCTTGATGGAAATATTATAAGCAGGAGACTGCCTATTGTTTTTGTATGTTGAGGTCCTCTGCCAACACTGGCCTTGACCTCAGTTTTTCTCTAGTTAGGCCTCCCCGTCTAAACCCACCAGATATGGCTTGACTCTGAGGCTCTAGCTCTTTAGTCTTGGGCTCGTGGCCTTCCTTTTTACTCCACCCTGGAGCACAGCTTCCCTGGCCCAGAGGTCCGTCCATTGGCCCCACAACCAGGGGGTTGCAAGTTTAAAGCTGGGCAATGGCGCCAGACCTCCAATGTCCTAGTCCAAAAAAGAAACTTACACAGTTGTGCACCAGGCCACCCTGGCTTTTTAGACTTGCCCTTTCTGGCGCCGGGCCTGTGCCCCCAAACACTGCGCTTACGCAGGCGCTGGAGTTCCCACGCTATAGTGGGGCTCCAATGAGGCCGCCTCCTTCCCCAATAGCCTCACCCAAACTACTAGCGTTATTCAATAACAAAAAAAGAAAATATGAACAGTCCTGTCCATGGGCTATAACCACCACCAAGAAAATATGATTAAAGAAGGCAGCATGCCAGCTTACAGTTTCTCAGGGGTTTGTGCTTCTGCTCCCCCACCGTCTGCTACAGTCCTTCTTCTGGGGTTGCTGCTGCTTCTCCAGGAGTCCTCAGTAGTTCCCTTCCTGTAGCCACTGGACTGCTCTCCAGGGAGCTCTGGGACATACTCCTTCCCCTTTGGCTGCTGGCCCCTACTGCCCCCCAGCCCAGGGTTTTTATAGTCCTGGCCTGCCCCTTCCAGTCAGCTGACTAGCTGGCCAGGCTCAGCTTTTAACCCCCACCCTTACCAGCATGCTGTGTTCAGAAAGTTCTGGTTTTAATGGGGCCTACCTGCCTTTTGACAACAGGGCTAGGGCTCCCTGTTACATAGCCCAAAAGGCTTAATGAGTCCCATGAGGCACCAACTTGGAGTGGGACCCAACACGGGGTCCAAGGACCCATATGGTCTAGTAGGGTTCAACAGGACTGTGGCCACACAGAAACTTGTGGGCAGACTCCCTACTTATTATTTTTTACCAACAAGACATAGCAGGCGAGACTAGAAGGCACCCTTGGGGCACAGCTGGCACGGTCACAGAGCCCTAGGGGCATCATGACCATCTCTGGGGACCCTGCTGTGTGACAAGGTCTAAGATGGGATATGAAGTTTTACAGTAAGTAAAACAACAGGCTCTATTTTTTTTAGAGCTATTTAAAAAAAAAAAAACCATAATAAGAAAAAACACTTTGTGATATCTGCCAACTTGTCAGGACATGTGCTGGCTGTCTTGAGAATAAAGACCTTGTGTGTATTTTATTCCTTTTCCCCACCTCTAGTTCTGTTACTTTTACCTCCATGTCTTGTGTTCATAGAGCCTTGAAATTTCTTACCATTTTTCTCCTGTGTCCCCCTACCCTCAGAACTACTGTCTTAGTTAACATGACTGGTTGTATCTCCAAACTAGGTAGAAAAGTGGGAGCAGGATGACATGGGACACTCCCTTTTCTCAAGGCCCGAGTAGGCAGCCTTTACAGCATGATGAGCCTGGATGAGAAGGTTGAAGTTCAAATCTCAGATTCAAGTAACATTTATCATACCACTAGGCAAGTTTCCAAGGTTTTTAATTTCTATGTATGTGATATACCATTATGAAATAGATATATACATACTGTCACAACCCAAAGGTGTGATTTTTGTTTCTGTGTGTGCTTTGGCACCACTGAATTATTTTCCCGCCGTTTGAAGCTTTCTTTGCAGGGTGCATTTCTTCTTTGCAGCATAGAAATGCACGTTGCAAGGAGTTCCCACCATTTGTATTTAAATTCAAGCCCCATTATTGGTTGTTTTTAAATTATTCCCACGTGGCGGCTAGCGATTGGCTTGCTAGCCATATAAGAGGCATGGGTGGTTTCCACCCAAGTCGGAGAACTATGAGCACGCTGCAGAGTGCCTCTACGGAGATTTGACCTGAGACTGCTGATCGATAGACTGATCACCTATCGATTCTTCTCCCCGTTGCCGAGCGCAATCCTCGACGTATCCCTCTTCCCTGCGCGCAAACAAGGATCCACGGAGACTCGACAACTCCGTGAGAGTGAGAGTTTTGTCCGAGTCCTCAAATGGGGATTTAAGCAGAGCTTTACCTGGGAAACTTTCCAGCCTACACCGCGACCATCTACGGTGTAAGTAAACAATCTTGAATCAACCACTAAGTGTCTGTGCCTAATTCTAGCGTGTCGCCTGCTTTCTCTGACCCAGCGTGTCCAGGCTGCTGGCCACAGCCCGCGGCATGGAAAAAGGGCCCCGGATCGCTCCCGGCCCGTACGCATACTATAGGTAGAATCCTGAATCCTTCGATCTGGTGTCCCATGATCGCCTCTTGGAGAAACTGGCCAATTGTCGCCTTGGGTCCTCCACGATCTGCTGGCTGGAAAATTGGCTCCGGGGTCGGACCCAGAGGGTAGTAATCGATGGAAGTCACTCATTGTGGTGTCCTGTGACCAGTGGGGTCCCCCAAGGCTCTGTCCTTGGACCCATACTGTTCAACATCTTCATTAATGATGTGGACACTGGAGTCAGAAGCGGACTGGCCAAGTTCGCCGATGACACCAAACTTTGGGGCAAAGCATCCACACCAGAAGACAGGCAGGTTATCCAGACTGACCTGGACAGGCTCAGCAAGTGGGCGGACGAGAATCTGATGGTGTTCAACGCCGATAAATGCAAGGTTCTCCACCTTGGGGAAAAAAAACCCGCAGCATCCTTATAGGCTCAGCAGTGCTATGTTGGCTAGCACTATGGAAGAAAGAGACTTGGGGGTCATCATTGACCACAAGATGAACATGAGCCTGCAATGCGATGCGGCGGCTAGTAAAGCGACCAAAACGCTGGCTTGCATCCATAGATGCTTCTCAAGCAAATCCCGGGACGTCATTCTCCCCCTGTACTCGGCCTTAGTGAGGCCGCAGCTGGAGTACTGTGTCCAGTTTTGGGCTCCACAATTCAAAAAGGATGTGGAGAAGCTTGAGAGAGTCCAGACAAGAGCCACGCGCATGATCAGAGGTCAGGGAAGCAGACCCTACGATGACAGGCTGAGAGCCCTGGGGCTCTTTAGCCTGAAAAAGCGCAGGCTCAGGGGTGATCTGATGGCCACCTACAAGTTTATCAGGGGTGACCACCAGCATCTGGGGGAACGTTTGTTCACCAGAGCGCCCCAAGGGATGACGAGGTCGAATGGTCACAAACTACTTCAAGATCGTTTCAGGCTGGACATAAGGAAGAACTTCTTTACTGTCCGAGCCCCCAAGGTCTGGAACAGCCTGCCACCGGAGGTGGTTCAAGTGCCTTCATTGAACACCTTCAAGATGAAACTGGATGCTTATCTTGCTGGGATCCTATGACCCCAGCTGACTTCCTGCCCTTTGGGCGGGGGGCTGGACTCGATGATCTTCCGAGGTCCCTTCCAGCCCTGATGTCTATGAAATCTATGAAATCTATGAAATCTTTCTGTGCCACTTGCAAGCTGTTTTTGTATACTCCCAACTAACACTAGGTTTCAAATATAAGAGCTCTGAGAGAGAATCTTTTTCTCTGCATTGGCCACATTAATGCAGTTGGACATCTATATTATGGACTGGCTGAATAATTAGTATGAGGTCTATTTATAATAAAATTCAGTCTTTATGTATAGGAGATACTAACATAAAATATTTTTCTCTCCTTACTACACTGCTTCATTTTTTCAATAGTTTTCATTTCATCATCAACCAGCATACAAGCAAATTTAGTGTCAATTTTTCCCTCCTAGGGATTATTAGTTTGTAAAGCCTTTAGGACAAGGGCACAAATCTAGGGGTATATCCACACTATATCCCTGGCATTTCTGGGGAGGAACACCTTTGAGTGTGCCCCTTCTACCCACTCTAGCTCACACTTGCCAAACTCAGTAAGACAAGAGTGAACCTGTGCTGATCCTGTCCCCCACTTCCCTCTCCAGGTTGCCACTCACAAGACATTTATCTCTGGTGCACTTCAAAGCTGCAGTGATGGAATAGCTTAACCCTGCATTTCCAGGTTTGGCACATAAGAGCAGGTTGATGAGGCCTATTAAAAAGTGGGTTGGTGAGACATATTAAAAAGCACTGCTTCATGGGCAAGCAGTGAGAGCACAGTCTGAAGGACCCAACCTTATTGATAAACCCTCAGGGGAGTCAGGATAGTTTCATTTGGTGGAATTCCTGCTTTTTTTAGTTTGTTACATTTTTTGGGAAATTACATATCAGAAACCTCGTGCTTAAAGAACATAGATTTGATCCTTTTGCATGCAGTTACATGATTGCAGGTGTTTGGGTTTTTTCCCCACAGAACCTCTCTCAATCAGCAGGCTGGATATGCTGGATAGATGGCTATTTCATATTTTGTTTCAGTATCATTCATTGTGGGGCCAGTGGCCTCACTTACTGCACAATACCAAAATTAGAATGATTAAAAATTATCTTCATTTCTTATTTTGTGCTCTCTACAGCATCTAAGAGCATCACCAACATTCATGAATATATTCAGCACACCTGCATGAGATTATGGGATATTATTATCTTCATTTTATGGATGCAAAACTGAGGCATGTGGGAGATTAAGCCAAAATGTCCTTTAATTATGAATGTCTGACTTGAAACAACTTCACCCTGATGGCATAGAATGATTATCACTTTTTTACAGCACTGTATTTGTTTAAAATACAGCTCTAGTTGATTTCAGCTGTAGTTGGAAATACTTAGCAGTTCTGCAAATCTAGCCCTGGGAATCTTAAGGCAGGCACTAAAAAAATGAGAGAGGCCCAGTTGATGGCAACCTGTCTAACATGACTAACATCACCAAAGAGCCCAGTTTGGCTTCTCATCATTATCCCATCCTCTGCTTTTCATCTTTTGCATTTGAGCCAGGCTGCTTCTTTCCCTCCTTTATGCTGGCTGACTGCCAGCAGTGGGGCATTAGGAACACAGGAGAGAGCATCTCCTTGAGCTTTATACACGTGCACCGGGAGTAGGATGGGGGCACTTTAATTAGAGCAGCTCTTGGAGTCTGTGAAACTGAAGTGAAACTGTTGTAAAAGTGACCAGTCTTTCTAACCAAAGCATATTTCTAAATGTACCTTGTTGGGGTCTTTCTATTTCAGTTGCTAATAACAGTTAGAAGCTGTTATCTGGTATACTTTGGCTGCAGCTTTGGCTTGCCTGTTCTCTCAAAAATTAATTGAATTAAAAATGTCATAAAAGATACCTTTGACCTGAGGCCTAGTTTCTTTTCCTGGAAATCTGATACAAATTTTTCTTGTTGTGCCCCTTAACATTCCTTTCTTTTTCTTTAAAGTTCTGCATAGTATTTAAACTTTGTAAACAGCCCTATGGGGATACCCAGAGAGAAGAGAAGCTTGGGTAGTAGCCAGCAGTTGTTTCCCTGGCTGCTATTTGCTACAGCCCAGTGCTCCAACAGCAGGGTGCTCAGATTTACTGGGTGTGAAGTTGTTCATTCTGTTTTTATCTTGTAGAGGCCTTTATCAAGAAGGGCCATCATGGCACATGAGAAAAGGTTTGATTTAGACAATGACACTTGCTTTAACAAAAGTGCAGACAAAGAAAAAATGCCTTCCTGGCAAAGATAATACATTAATGAGGTTTACTGAGATAGAGTGTGGAGCTTTATTCAAATGTGACCTTTGTAGAAATCAAAGCCTAGCAAAAATGCTTAAATGCCACTTTATTATAGCTGTGCCCGCTAGTGTCGCTATATTTTAGGGTCTGTCAGCATTTCTATTATAAACCTTCAGGGACTTATAATTTAACTTGGCCATAACATCTGCTCTGGGTTTGAAACATACCCTACAAGATCTCTACTTGGAAACAGGTTCTACCTTGAAGAGAAATAAGGGAAAACCTGTTTTTGTAATGTCTGTGCTACAGATAGATCAATATAAGCTTTGGTTTGATTACTTACATTTTATGCATTGTCATTTGTTTGTAACTAAGATTATTGCCTTTTCCAGGTGTGTAGGAGGGATGATGCTGTGAAGACTTCCTTCTACCTGTTTTCTTCCTACCTTCTATCATTGCTTCACATCACACTGTAGAGGATTTTATGGGAACCCATTATTTATCATGGGCCTTTTTCCAATTTTGTTGTTCTCAGAGGCCCAAAACAAGGCCAGAGCTTTATTGTGCTGGGTGCTTAAGACATGGGAATGAGTCACTGCCCTCAAATACTTACAATCTACTAACACAGCAGTCCTAGGATGTTGTCCTTTTTGCTTAACTCTTGCATTTATGATCCTATAAAATTATGCTATTACAGAGCAAATAATTCATAGTGAATTACTTATTTGAAAATTTAGCTTTGTTCTCTGTTCATGAATTATCCATGAATAAGTTACAATTCTGTTGAATTAATTTGCTATTAGACAATTTCATAGAAGAATTTCTACAACCAGTTTTTAGTCTATAATTTGTTCAAATCTACAGCTAGTAGTATAACTAAGGGTGGGTGAACGGTGCAACCAGACCTAGGCACCGACGTGGGAGAAGCACCACTGAAGCGCGGGGACACTGTGCTGCTTCAGCAGCAGCATCAGTACTAGTGGCTGTAGCGACAGCAGCAGCAACCAGGGCCTGACAGATAATGGCATGGCAGCAGCAACTGGGACAGGTAAGGCTGTCCTGCTCTCTCTACCTTACTCACTGGCAGGGTTTTAACCAAGGCACAAAACTGGCTAGTTATGTCTCTGTCTACAGTTTTGTCTACATGACCATAATCTGTTTGTTGCATACATAGAATGTTAACATTTATTTTTGACAGGATCACTTTCTTCTTTTTACCAGTCTTGTCACTACCTCATTGCTTCACGTGGTACACATTTGGATGTGACACCATCACACATGCTAATCAGTATTGGCAGATACTGTGATCTCACTTTTTGTGGTGATCTTTTCATGATTTAATCAACCTGATTCAGCTTGGCAGCAGGCTCTGTCTTGATGGAGGTATGGCAGATATCCCAATTTATCTGTGGGTTTTTAAAAACTGCTTCTGTCAAAAGTTCCTATATTAGTTAAAATATCTGGTATCAACTTCAGTTAAAACGTATCTATATCTCTGATGGGTAGAATCTCTGCCTGGAAAAATTCCATTGGAATCTTCACGATAAATATTATATTAGGGGTGTGTGAAACGGGTTGTATTAGATTCAGATTTGGCCCGAATTGGGGACAGTGATATGATTCGTCGATTCTGATCACTGTCCCTGATTCGATTTGGCTGAATCCAAATCTGAAGATTCGATGCTGATTCAGAGAATCAGCGATTCGGCTGTAGACACAGCTTTAAACATTTTTCCTACATACCTCAAGGTACCAGGTGCGGCTTGTGAATGCTGCAATGCTGGGGTGGATGGAGCATCCCACGGAAGTGTGTGTGTGTGTGTGTGTGTGTGTGTATTCTGTCCATGTGTGTAAATCCCAGAGGTGGTGGGTGTTTGGGTGGGGGGGGGGGGGGGGGACCTGCATGCTCGACAGCAAACCTGGAAGTGGACTGGAAGTGCTTCCAATCCACTTCCAGGTCCTCTGGGGAGCACACAGGCCCACCCCCGCCATTGCCCCTGGCTCAGCGACCAGCCATGGGGGACCCTGGTTGCCCCCCAGACCCAGGAGGCACCAGTTGCTGAGTTGGAGGGGTGTGGGGGGGCTCCCCTGCATGCTTCCTGGAGAAACCAGAAATGGACCAGAAGTGCTTCTGGTCCACTTCTGGGTCTGCTGCTGAGCACTCTGGGGAGCCCCGCAAGCTCCTGTGGGTCGCTCTATCTGCCCCCACCATCGCAGCATTCACAAGCCGCCTGCTATCTTGAGGTATTTAGAAAAAACATTTAGAACTCTGTCTATATCCGAATTGCTGAATCTCTCCGAATTGATTCAGAGGGTTCCGATTCAATTTGGAGAGATTAAAGGGTCTCCTGATTTGATCAGATTCAGCCACCGAATCAGGCTGAAACTCTGCTGAATTGAATCAGGGACCAAAGCTTCTTACAGCCCTAGTAAATATGCCCCAATATTAGCAATATAACATAGTAAGCTGTTGGAAATCCCATCTCCCATGCAACACAAATGGTCTCCTATTCTATTTATAAAACAGTGCAGGAGTAGCTCATTTTTAGATAAGTTTAAGAATACCCATCCATTGGTCTGTTTCTCCAGATGCCCTTTTCTAATCCATTTAGTCTCATTTTCATACTGTTCACGCCTACTTTAAAAATAGCTAACACTAAACTACTCTGATAAGAATGTAAACAAAACTTTTTAACTAGAGTTGCAAAAGCAGTGGATGTATGCAGACAATGTGGGGTCAAAGATTTAAGCAGTTTTGTCATTTTAATGTTGAGTGCAATTTAAAAAATTGCAATCAGAATTGGTATTCTAAGGATGCTCATATTTCATGCTGTGTTTTACTCTGGATGCTTGTGCTATGAGTCACTGTAAAGTATTTCATGAAAATAACTTCACTTCCTATTAATGGTACAGGCAGACCATTTGCCTCATTTAGATGTTATGTTTTCTTCAGGGTGGGTATTTTTGATACTGTAGTTCTTGAACCAACAACTTTTGCTTTGTTGTTAACTTGATGTCTATGGATTCCTAATCTCATCCATAGAAATCCTTATCTGTAGGAAAAATGATTGTTTAGGTTGAATGTTTTGTGGTGTTCTTACTACTTAAAGTCTTTCAATTGCTTCTCAAATTCTCTGTCTGCACATTTGCCCATAATAACTGTAGTTTTCTTCATGTGGCCCATTTGAAAAATAAATTGTGAATATCTGTTCAGATCAGGTGCTGTGCAGCAGAGTGAAGTTGACTATTTCACAGCTGTATTTGGTATGTCATTCAATAGAGAAGGAATTAACATTCTTGCAGGATGGAGTAGGCTGTTCCAGATTGTTATATACATCTATTTTTTTTCCTTTTGCTAATATATTTCTTAAAATAAATCACTTTCATCATCCCTCCCCCTCCTATTGTTATAAATAAAAGTCCAGAGTAAGCAATTTATTATCAGACAGGATATGAAATAAATTATAGAGATTTGTTTATGTTACTACCACTTGTACTATTTGGCCAGGTACAGAAGTCACTTATTGTGGGTATGCATCAGAAAGTGCTCTACAGCCATATAACTGAACAGATGGTTAGGCACATAGAGAACTCTAAAAATGGCAGATCTTGCTCTAAGATAATCCTGGATGGATGTGATATCATACTTCAGTGCTGTAGGTTAGAGCATCATAATGAACATCTGTACCATATCCCATCATGACTCACGTTTAAGTTACATTCTGCTGCACTCCTGGGACTTTGTAGTGCTCTGCTCACCACTGTCCCAGGGCTGTAGTCTAGTCTTGGCCAGAGCTTGTGTGGTCTGCCTGAGCGCCAAGCTGGCCCTGCCCCAGAGCTGTCAGTGACCCAAAGTGGTGAGGCCCCTGTTTCCAATATCCCCCTCCCCCCACTCTTGTTCCCTCTGACCAGCTATGAGCCACAGTCTGGTATTATCACTCTATGTACAGATTCTATCTACCCTGTCTGGGCATTTGTAAAACTGCAGCTTTTGATTAAGTGCTGTGCTGTTTGCTGGACACTGCATTCACACAGGGGGCTGTCCAAGATGTTCATCTTGTACAGTGTTGTTTTGAAGCATCCATATCCAGATCTCAAGCTGTATGCATTGACCCTTGCTTTCCTTAAGGTGTGCTTAAGTTAAGGGGGGACTCATCTGATGTTGGTATAAAATGCTGTAGGAATAGATTTCAGACCAGGTCACTCTGAAGGATCATTTCATTTCCATTCACCTGACCTCTTATCTAAATTTAGTACAACACACAAGGCCACAGTACCCAGTCTTCTGGGGTCTCCTTGGGCCCAAAAACCTGGCAGCAGAGGAGCACTTAGAGTCTGTCTCATGTCACTTCATCTAATATCCTACAGTACAGGGAATACATCTGTGTATGTGCAAGTTGTGTAGCCTGTTATGAGTCTCTGCACTGTTAAGTAGTGTTGAGTTTTTTAGTAGAACAACTTCTGGACTATACAGGAGAACAGTAGCCTGCTGGGTTGTATCCCATTGCAAGTGCAGTGGTTCTGAGCACTTAGAAGTTGGCGCATCATGTTGTGCTGGCTAAACATCTTGAGGTAGCTACCTGTGCAGAAACTTTACTGATGACCTTCTGAATGTGATGTTTATAGGTGAGAGAATGGTCTAATCATGTAACTCCTTGGTAAATTAGGGTATGCTCATGGGGAGAGATATAGTTGCCTACTATGATATGCAGCATTCTCTTGGCTCAATGATTGCCTAGGTAGAAGACTGATGATACTGATTTATTGATGCTCCCCACTGATCTTGTGCCTTTCAAATACCACCCCCAACCTCTGTGTCACTGGCTTGGAATGAAGCAAAAGCACCAAGGCTGGGACCCCCTACTGTTGCTGGGGGACTTATCAGTCTGTGTTACATTGAGTGACTATAAATCTGATTAATTGCTGGATCCAGGATGGTCAACCAGAGACACATGCATAGACAGTGCTGGTGAAATGAGGACCAAACAGGATCATTGAGGGGGAGGGGGGGGGGTGGAATTGACAGGTTAGCAACTGCTTGCACCCACACTGACATGCCACTTGAATGAGCCAACTAGGCCCAGGAATGCACTGCAAAGGTCCAAGAATGAGGTCTACATATGGCCACCCACTGTCTGAGGGAGGCTACCCTCACTACTACGGAGCTGAGAGAGTCACAGTGCCTGGATAAGGAGTTTATGCACAGGGTCAAAGACCACTTAGAATCCAACTACAACATCCTTGAGTGGCATCAGCACTACCTCCTGTTGGGGGACTGTTGCTCTCCTGGCAGGAGTGGTGGGACTGGCTACCATGCACCTGCCTCAGCATAGAGAGCCCCACTCTCAGGATTCCTCCCTGGGGTGCTATACGCAAGAGTCCCATGGAGTGGGGTCCTGGATGGTGGCTGTGGGTGAATGTTTCATGCCGCACATTGACTGGGAGATGCTGGGGTGTGGGGGAGCCCCAGAAGAAGAGATCTAGTATGTGGGAGTCTCTGATGTGTGGTCCAAGGAGCAAAGAAGGTATCTGGTAGGATCTCTCCAGGGAAGAGCTTTGGGAGAGGGGATAAGGACCAGGCTACTTAAGACCCATTGCCAGGGTTGACATTGGCTCAGTCCACTTTCCAGACCCAACTTACTACCCCCAGCCACTGCCAGTTGCCAGTGTAGGTGTGTTGAGCCCCAGCTCAAGTCTGGGATTGTGCCCGGTATGCAAAAGCCAATAAAGATACCAGGGGTGAAAGTATAAAGAAGATTTATTGCTAGCAATACAAGGTGCAAGCGGAATAATTTCACGTAACAAGCACACAGATTCTTAATTCTAAGCATCTTTTATACAGGAGTATTGGACCTTCATAAGCATTCTTGTTTGCTAATTGGTTATAAGGGAGTGACGCAAGGAGTTCTTTACTGAGCATGTCTCTATACCTGTGTTTTAGCTATGTATCTCATTTCCATACATGTATGTTTCATTAGCATACTTTCTCCCCACCTAGGGGTGTGAATCTTAATATTTAAATCAGTTCTTTGCCCTAGTCTACTAATTCTGTTTTTGTTTTCAAGCCTCCTTTATCTAAGACTGTCTTCTCCTTATCATTGCAGTTGAGCATTAGTTACAGAACAGAGACTTTTGCTTGGGCTATGTGTAGTGGTTTCTAGGTCAAACCTGACATTTTCCCCCTCTGGAGCATTTTTAATTATTTTTATTATAATTGCTCCACTCAATTTGTTTCAACACAAACCTAGTATTCTCAGCTTTCTTCGTTTGTAAAATCATTTGATTCACCTTAGGTCTGAAGATAGATAAGACGACAGGTGAACATTGTATACAGCAACACGCGATAATCCCTATAATGCAAAATAAAACAACCATACTAAATAACTGTTTCAACCATCCAAAATTGGGAAGCCAGGAAGTTAACCAGGACAAGTCTAAGCCAGATGATTCTTTCAACGTCTGTGCCAATCGTTGTAAGGCACCAATTTTGTCTTCAATTAGTACAGAATTATCAGTGAGGTTGAAACAGCACATTCCTTTTAAAGTTTCACATCCGAGATTGTGTCGTAACAAGAGATAATCAAAAGCGGCTCTATTCTCTAAGATAGAGTCCCTTAATTGTTTTTGTTCAGCATTCAGGGCTGAGAGCGCTCGGGATGTAGCATTTAGTCCTTTTGCTAAAACACAGGCTACTGCATTAAGATTTCTGCTATTACTTACAGCAAGACCCGGAACCCCCACCATAGATGCAGCTAATGCTATGTATTCTGCCTTAGATAATAGTCCGGGGGAATCATTCTCATCACAATCAGCCGTGAGAGCAGTGTATGCTCGTTTAAACCTCCCACCAAGAGGGGTTTGTTCAGTGTGCATTAGGTCAAATTTCCTCGGGAGAGCTGCAGTTACCCGGGCAATGGTGCATGGTCCCCCAGTAGCATTTGCTGGAAGGTATGAATATATCATTCTCCCGCAGGCCAGAAACCATCCTCGAGGAAGGATGGTATGCGTGTATACATAGGATATTTGATTGGTCTTGTTACAAAGGATTCTTCTACCTTGGTTCAATTTGAAGCAATTATTAGTACAATTAACTATTAGGAAACATTCAGAAGCATTAGCTGTTGCCTGAACCCGTACGGAAAACATGTCTCTATTCTTCTCTTTTACAATAGTCCCCCACTTATATATATTCTGATATGTACTTTTCTTCTCTACATTCTTCAGCATAGTATAATTTTGTAAAATTTTTAAAGGGGTTGGTACTGCGATTAAGCATGAGGTAAAAACCAGGTGAGCATTGATCCCTCCCGCTAAGCAGAAGTCCGTTCTATTTAAAATTTCCCGGGCCAGATAAATCCAGACATTTTCCTGAGGGTCAAATTTTTGTTGTAAAAGGGTTTCCCCTCCTATAAGTAGGAGTGGACAGATCAGGGTGCCCCACAATAAAACCTTGAACAATTTCATAATAAGGCTTATAAAACTTAATCAAAGATTGTCAAATTATTCAAAGTTCCTTTCTTTTGAATAGGAATTTCAAGTCTCTTATTGGCTCCACCTTCCACTGTTCTCTGTCTCCGGTCCCGGAGTCTGCAGGGATTCCTTCTTGTTCTGGTCCAGCCACCGGCTTTAGGCGACTGGAATGTATCCAAGTCTTGATTCCTTCGAGCTTTGCGGCCGTCGGGGTCGTTAGAAGTACCCTATATGGGCCTTTCCATCTGGCTCGAAGTGGTTCCTCGTTCCAATCTTTCACAAGGACGTAACTCCCAGGTAATAATCGATTTCCCAGGGCAGGATACTGGTCCTGTGTCTGCAGCACGTCCCGTACCTGCTGATGGATGGAAGACAAAACAGAAACCAAGGACCATACATATTCTCTAATCATTCCCTCTCCTAAAACATGTAACTGTTGTTCAGTACCCATGGGCAGACTCAGAGGGTAAGGCTTACCATACATTATTTCAAACGGGCTTAATCCCAATTTAGAATGTGGTGCGACCCTTACTCGTAACAGGGCCAAGGGTAGGGCCTCTGGCCATTTGAGTCGAGCTTCTTGGCAAATCTTTGCAAGGTGTCTTTTTAAGGTCTGATTCATACGTTCCACCTTTCCACTGGACTGAGGTCTCCAAGGGGTGTGTAAATGCCAGCTGATTCCCAGGAACTCAGAAACCTTCTGAGTAATTTGTGCAATGAAATGTGGGCCATTGTCTGACCCTATTCCTTTTGGAAGTCCGAAGCGAGGTATGATTTCTCGTAGGAGTGTCTTGACTACCTCCCGGGCCTGGGCAGTCCGACATGGGAAGCACTCAACCCAATTAGAGAAAGTGTCCACAAAGACAAGGAGATATTTTATCTCTTGTTGCCGGGGCAACTCAGTAAAATCCACCTGCTATTCTTCTCCTGGCCCATTGCCTATTCTCTGATGTCCTGAAGTTTTTCTTCTCCCTCCTTATGGGTTATTTCTCTGGCAGACCTCACATGTCTCTGATACCTCCTTGGCAGCCTCTCTTAATCCCACTCTAGTTACATAGTAACTGATCCATCTTACCAGGGCCCTGGGTCCGTAGTGGGTACCATGATGAGTGCTCTTTACTACCACATGAACCCAGGCAGCTGGGATGATAATGCGGCCATCCCTTGCTACCAGCCACCCGTGCTCCCCCTTCTTTGCTTGAAACTCTTTTATCAATTGTTTGTCTCTCAGATTTGGCCTTGAAGAATAAACAGCTTCCAATGTTTGCAGGCAGTCATGTACAAGATCTGGTGTGTCAGCCATAGATGGCAGCAGTGTTGCTGGATTTACAGTGCGAAAAATGGCCAATTTTTTT
>NW_005842736.1:612317-635268 GCF_000455745.1 Alligator sinensis
GTGGGGGGGGGGGGGGGGGGGGAAATTCAATGATTTATCAAGCTACAGGTCAGATTAGCTGATCCTTGTGGTCCCATATGACTTTAAAACCAAGGACTTTCTAATTTCTTTAATTTTGTGACCTCCGTTTCTTCCCCCTTACAACCATTCTCTCTCTCTTCATTTGCTCTGGTGGTTTTCCTGTCAGGAAGCCCAGAAAGGATGCTTAAGAACAGCTTTGTTTTTTTCTGTTGAAATTTTCCACAAAAAAATAAAAAATAAAGTAAGTTTTTTTGGAAGAACATCTCAGATTGCACTGGAAAACCCAGAACTAAAACACCGAATTTAGTTTTCAGAAATCAAAACTGAAAAGTTTAGTGGAGAAATTATTGATAGATATCAAGTAAAGCATCCAGTTCCTGTGGGAATTTTCATTTGAGCAAACCTCCAATTTTACATTAAACACATTTTTTTTTTAATGGAAGATTTTCAACCAGCTCTAATTTTGGTGTTGGTGCTGATAGATCGGCCAGCAGAAAACAGTGTCTAGACTCCTTAGCATGTTTCATTCTCAGGATAGTTGAGATACAAGCAAGAAAGACCCAAATTTGCTACCAAATCTCTTCCCTGCACCATAGTATACAGGTTTGCTGTTTAACCCTTACCTGAAAACAAAACATATTACTCAGATTTAGCTTTCAAAATATACAGTACTGGTCTGCACAACCTCAAAGCTCTTTTTCATTCCTGATTTCTATGAGCTTGTCATTAGGTTAGTGGGTCTTAATAGCGCCTCTTACAAATCCAGGTCAGCACCGTTTCTTTTGGATGAAAACCCTGGAGTATTTTACCTGTTTCAGTTTCCGTTCAGGAAAGGTCCCCCGGTGGGATCTATGCCACCATCTTACACCAGCACCACTTGCTTCACCGCTGCTGCTTCAAAGGGAGATCACTCACAATGCCACTTGTTGAAGGAGCTGATCGAGCTGTCAAGACAAGAGAACATGTTCCTTCTGCTGCCCCGACTTGGTTTCAAAGTAAAAGGAGAAGCTGAGCTGCGCTGTCATTAGTGAATGCAGGAGCATTTTAAAGGAGCTGTTTCCTGATGGCAGGTAATGAGCATGGGTTTCCACAACCCCAATCCAAGTCTCTAAGCCCCTTATCTGCAGGTTTGCTCTGTGAAGTGGACTAACTCGTTCTGTTGGCGTCACTCACTCTGCTCGTTTTTTACAAAGAAAAGGGCTTGGGACATGTAACTTAACTGAGTAAAACGAGGCTTTTCCCATTGGTGTTTATGCAGGTGCCGTGGAACAACGTGGTATTTCTGGCTTTGATTTAGAGACGACAAAGGGAAACAATGCTAATGTTACTCTGAATGAGCTGGCACCACACTTGCTTCCACGGATGTATGAATGTATTGATCTTGGCAGTAACTGAAGCTGGTTGGAATGCCCTATTGTAGGTTTAAATATGTTGCTATTATAGTATCACCGTGTCGAACTGAGAGTAAGGAGAAGAGCAGAAAACTGCATGAACCCCAACGGGGAGCTAGTACTGTTGAGCCCCAGCTCAAGTCTGGGATCGTGCCCGGTATGCAAAAGCCAATAAAGATACCAGGGGTGAAAGTATAAAGATTTATTGCTAGCAATACAAGGTGCAAGCGGAATAATTTCACGTAACAAGCACACAGATTCTTAATTATGAGCATCTTTTATACAGGAGTATTGGACCTTCATAAGCATTCTTGTTTGCTAATTGGTTATAAGGGAGTGACGCAAGGAGTTCTTTACTGAGCATGTCTCTATACCTGTGTTTTAGCTATGTATCTCATTTCCATACATGTATGTTTCATTAGCATACTTTCTCCCCACCTAGGGGTGTGAATCTTAATATTTAAATCAGTTCTTTGCCCTAGTCCACTAATTCTGTTTTTGTTTTCAAGCCTCCTTTATCTAAGACTGTCTTCTCCTTATCATTGCAGTTGGGCATTAGTTACATAACAGAGACTTTTGCTTGGGCTATGTGTAGTGGTTTCTAGGTCAAACCTGATAGGTGCAGGGCCCCAAAAAGGTTCCAGACCATCCCCAGAAGGGTGCAGGAGCACTCAGAATGGGAGGAGGGCACTGCTTACCAACCCACTGGGCCAGGCCACTCTGCCCCTAGGTCCCGCTGCAGCAGCCTCTCAGCAGCGGACCTCTGGGCTTGGGTCCAAGTTCCAGAGTGGGCAATGTTCCACAGATTTTCTTTATTATGCAAACAAAATGTTTGGCAGTTGTAACATTTAAGTAAATGAGGGGCAGCAGTTTCACACTTGGCATTCCCCCTGCCACCCCAAGGTTTCGTGTTGATTAAGTTGAGCCCCCTTGTCTGCCCAATCCCCTCCCCACCTCAACATCATAACTGCCTAGTGCAGCCAGGGTATTTCCCCACTCTCTCAATGTTAATTGAGAAGAAGGATACAAGTTTTGGAGTGGGCAGTGTTCCACAGTTTTTGTTTAAGAAACACAGATTCAACATTTGATTAAAAGAGAAGCAAATCTCTTCTGAAGGCTGCATTCCCTTGCAGCCTCTGTGGCTAGAGACAGACATTCAAAAAGCCCGAGCCTGAATTGATTCAATCTTTGCAGGTTAGCCTAACCTGCAGAGATTGAACCAAGTTGCAAGTGGATAGACAATTACTTTTGATTCAGAAAATGCAGGCACATGCCTGCAGTGACTCAGGCTAGAACCCGGGGGGTGCTAGAGTGAACCCTCCCTTGTCTTCCATAGCTGAAGAGGTGGGGGTGGGCATGGCCAGGGCATTCAAATCCCCCCCACTGGCCTGCACAGTCCCCATCTGGGGTGTGCCTGGAGGGGGAGAGGGAAGCAGCCCCTGCTAGGCTTCCTGCCCACCCTTTGCTCACTGCTCAAGGGATGGGAGTGTTGCCAGATCCCGGCTAGCCCTCTGAGGCAAAGTGGGGTGGGGGTGTGGTGTGAGGAGGTGGGAGGGAGGACTGCTTGTGTGCAGTGCATGCATCTGTTGATGATACTGAGCTTTTCAATCTCCCTCTACCTGCTTCTTCATACTGTCTGCAGCTAACTGATGGCACTCACAGGTCTCATGAATTGCAAACCAGGTCATTTTTCACACCTCTCTCTGTCCTCTCTTGAACACTGTCATATTTCTAGAACTCTAGAACAGTGGCTTTGAAGCAATCCAACAGCCAGCAAGGAGCTTATGAGAACACAAAGCTTATCAGCCCATCAAGAAAACAAAAACCAGCTTTTTCCAAGACATTTGTAAGGAAGAATGGAGGGACATTACCAGCTGACCTGCTGATTAATTCCAAATGGCCCTAAGTGGATGCCATTTTGTCGGCCTTTGTTCGAGTGAAATTGGAGACGCACCTCTTAGCATTAGCTAGCATGGTGATGGTGTGATTATGACCAGATGCCAGCTGGATTCTGTGCCTCTGGGGTCTGTGCTGTGGGAGAAGGGGGGGAGCCAGGCAGATGCTGCTGTGCTTGCAGTCTCCATCTCCTTCTCAGCCAGCTGGAGCTCCGGCTAGAGAGGAGAGAGGCAGGGCCAGCCCTTCTCTCTGGAGCAGACAGCCCAGCTCAGGGCATAAAAGCATGCTGGGATGCTGGGCGACTCTGGTTTAACTTAAACCAGGAAGAGGTCTGGGACACAAGTTCCATAAACTGGTTTGACCTAAATCAGTTAAGTCTGATACCACATTTAATCAGGTTTATCTTAAACCAGTTTTGGCCATTTTGAAACTCGTTTGTGCACTGAACTTCTGTTCTGTTACAGGTTTAAACCAGTTTCTGATCATTTAAATTGTTTTTTGTGTAACCTCTGTCCCGTGACCCTGTTGGTGGGTAAGGGGCTAGGGAGGGAGAGGGAAATGGGGACAGTGCCCAGACAGCCTGGATTGTGGGCAGTGGTGCCTGTGACAGAGGGCTAGGTAGAGATCCTCTACCCCAGGGCTAACGTGTTCTGCTTGCTCCTGACCTAACCTTGGGCACTTAGAGTAAAGCTTGAAAGTTTCAACACTTTTGCCTTGGGCTTTTGAACACCTGTACTTAGCCTTGTATTTTGTATATACTTATGTATAGTGTGTGTGAGTGTGTGTGTTTATTTATGTAACATCCCAAACAAAGTCTGTGGCAATACATACAATACTGAGTAGGCAGGCAGTAAAAATATTTGACAGCATGTGGAAAGCAGGATAAGACAGACTTTCAAGGGCAGCTACAGGTTCTGTGGGCATGATGATGAAGTTTTGACTGCAAGACAGGTTCAGCATCTGACCATGTTACTTTTTGCCTTTTGTTTATTATTGCCATTCTTCATATTCAATAGTTTATGGAAATGAATTATTCAAAAATGACAAACTCCATTTAACTATCTGTTCCCACTTTTAATGTGTACATATGACTCCAATTAATGCTAGATGGAATTTATGGCCTACAAGACCCTTTAGCACTTTATTGCTCAGTTGGCATAACAGTGCTATGAGAGCAGTATATTATTAAATGTAATTATATCCTATGAAATTTTGAAATAATCTACCCATTATTTCTCATATTAGATGTGTATATATAATAAGGTAAATTATTTGTTAAATGATCTCTGCTAATACCCAGGGCATGGAACCCAGCCTTTTTTAGACCTATAATTGTGTGGGAAGACTTATTAAAGTATGAAAGAATGAAGGTGTAAGCTTTTAGGTGTATACAGTGCCAACAAGGGTGGGTGTGGAAAGAGCCTATTAGCCATCTTTACAGAAACTGTAAAAAGAACTATATGGAAGGCTGCACTTTTAAATAAGTAGCTACTTACAGGTGCACATAAGGATGGAACTTGATCAACTAGGTATTGTACATTCATAGCGTTGTTTGGGTGGGAGTGTCTTCAGAAATCTGAGATCCAAGATGAAAGTAAAAATTTGGATAAACATCACTGGAATGGCAAATGTTTGAAGAGTTTATTAATGTCATTATAATGCCCCTTTAAAGTCAAATGTGGAAATGTACTTTCTGTATGCTAAGGCATTTTAACTTTGTTGATTTTGAGCATTGAAGAAGAGATTGTTGCAATGGTACTTCATGGGCTTATCAGGTCCTACTGTAAGTGCTGGATTTTAAGACTTCAATAAGTTGATTTTCAATAATATCAACAAAAATTATTGTAAATTCCTTGAGCATAGTGACAGTTACAACATAATGGACTGTTTTTAGAGTGGGGATATGTACATGCCTATATATATGTGGAGACTTGTATCTGTGTATATGTGCATATGCAGATTTTTTCCTTTTTATTCATTTTATTTTCATTTACATGTAATTTCACATTTCAAGTTGTGTTGCACTTGGCCAACTTCTATAGCTTTCTGCTTTTCAAGAAAGCAAGAAAATAAAAGTGTTAAATTTGTATAGATACTCATTTATAGCTATTAACTTTTCATTTATAATTTTATTATTATGGAGCCCTTTAATTATGTTTTTCTGCTGTAGTAAATTGCATTTCCTAAGTAATGTCCCTCTTGTTTGTATTTACTGATCTATTTATTGAACTAACTTGGCATAACATTATTTAGTTCTTTTGTTTATTTTTAGAAGCCACCTAAGACTGGCTTATAAAAATGAATGTGATGCTTAGAGTTTACACCAGACTTCAAGGTCCTGGGAATCTGGTGCAGGCAGCCATTTGAAAACCACTGCATACTTGTCTCTCTCCTACAATAGTATAACTATGTGTAGGTGACCAGGATACCAGGCCTGGGTGCTGATTTTGAGGGATATGTATGGGTGGTAGTAGTGGTTGCCACAGCTTCTGCCAAAGGTGCAGAAAGTACTTGTTAAGCCTCTGCTATTCTGTGCAACATTACTTCTTTAGTTCTACCATGCCAGAGATCCCAAAGCAGGATAGGATTTGGGCTAGATTGTAGGAACTGATAGTATAGCCTGAGGCTCTCATGTGAGCCATATGAAACTATTGTAGTGCTGTGAGGAGTGATATTTATTTGTTAGTGGGGGCTTTTACCTGGGCCTCTGATCTGCTGATCTCTCAGTTTATGAATTCTTGGGCTAGGGACAGATATTAAACATAAACTGGTTTAAACCTGTAACAGAACAGATATTCACTGCATATGAACCAGTTTGAAAATAGCTGAAACCACATTTGAGACAAACCTGGTTGAATGTAGTATCAGACTTAACTGATTTGGGTCAAACCAGTTTATGCAATGTCTGTCCCAGACTCCTTCCTGGTTTAACTTAAACCAGAGCCCCCCAGCATCCCAGATGCTTTGCAGCACTGGCAGGGCTCTCTGCTCCAGAGAACAGGCTGAGTTCACACCTCTGTTCCCTGGCTGAAGCTCTGGCAGAGACTTGCAGACACACGGACACACCCCTCCAACACTCCCTGCTCAAGCAGGGATTCCCCCCTCCCCTCTCCCACAGCCTGGACCATAGCCAGCATATAGTATGGTAGCTAATGCTGAGAGGAGTCTGTGTAAGGCAGACAGGACAGTGTTGGCTTAGGGTTTTTTTGGAGTTAATCAACAGGTCATTTGGCTAATGGCCCTCCGCTCCTTCCTTAGAAAAAGCTGTTCAAGAAGAGCTTGAATTAATGAGAGAGACTTTTGTTTTCTTGATGGGGTGCTAAATGCTGTGTTATCAACTCTGTGCTGGGCTGGTTAGACCGTTCTGCTGGGACCTGTCCACGTTCTCCCTCAGCTCAGCACTTTGGAAAGGAAAGGAGGGTTGCTCTAGCACCCCCAAGCTTTTAGCCTGAGCCACTGTAGGCATTTGCATGCATTTCTTCAGTCCAGAGGGAATGCCTGTGGTTGGAAACCAGTTCAGCCTAGCCAGGTTAGACTAACCTGCAAAGATTGAATCAATTCGGGCTCAGGCTTTTTGAATGTCTGTCCCTAGCTTTGGTGGAACTATTTCCTATGTTTTCACTGTGACCATTACACCTGCTCGAGGGTGGGGGTGGGGCGGCATTTTAATTAGAATAGTTCCTGGAGAGTACTCTAATTAAAACGCCACATCATGTGTATTAAGCTCCTGTGCATTTAAAAATGGCCACGGTGGTTCTTTAACTAAAGTTCATTGAATGAGCATTCTAATAGGACAGTTGATTGAGTCTGCTCTGACACGTTCTAATTAGAATGCATCAGAGCATTTGTATAGGCAGCCATTTGATTACTCATTTGGAGAAGTTGGTGAAACCCACATAAAGACTTAATGTAAGGAAGCTTTTTACTTGTGAATGGGGTATGGATTCCAGTATTATGACATATGTAAATATGTGTTATATATGTTATATATTTATATGTATTTTATATCTGAAATCTACATTTGCCTAATGCATAGGTTCTATGTACCATTCTCACTAGAGGGCAAAAAAGTGATACGAAAATACTGGAATCCACTTGAGTAATCCTAAACAAAACGGTTGCATATATACTATTTCTATTCTTTCCTACTGTATTACTGTGTACTTCATTGCTGGTTGCTTAAAGATTCTTAAAGAGATTTTCACTTTGTTTTGCCATTTCTAATACTTATTTTTTCCTTCTGCCCGCAATTATTTTTCTAAATAGTATCAGAAGAATTATCCTTAGGCATTAAAACTTAAAATAAGATTCTTACTTTTCCATTTGGGCTTGTTTCATGAAGCAAATATCTGTAGCAAATACTCACATATTGTTTACATGGGAGCTGTACTGTGTTTAAAACTAAAAGGAAAATTTCAACACTTTACTGGACATGTACTGGCATGAAAGAAATTATTGAATGTTGAAATCAAATATGATCCCTGGGAAAATGTTCCCTTTTGCCTATAAATGCACAGACTGTCAACAGCTGGACTGGACACAGGTCTTTATGGTCAGATTTTCTAAGTATAATGTGCATTGCCATCAGTGATTACAGTGGCAACTGCCAGCACTGAAGAATTAGGATCCATCTTTTTGGCTATATTTGTAGAGTAACAAAAATCAAATTGCACAACAGAAAATGTATCCACACACACACACACATTACACAGATCTCTTTTCTTTCTCCAGAAGTTATTTTTTCAAAGACAAGAGGAAGGAAGCCAGTAGTTTATGATTTCCCATACTTATATACACCCCTCCCATTATTTACTCTATCTTAGGGAAGCAAAATGGTTGCTCTTTATGGATGTGGTGAGTGTTCCCTTCCAGAGAAATGCCAATCTCTGCACTAACTTATCTTATCTGGTTGTAAGTTACCAGCACATTCCAGCAACATTTTCTTTTTTCTTCAGATGTTGTGGAAATAAATTCAATGTAAATTTATTTATAATTGGCTTAAAAGTATTATCGCTAATTAACACAGCAGCAAGTGAACACTGGAGCAAATCCTTTACAGGGTGAGATGGCATTAAAGAAAGTAGCTACTGAGAACTTACTCTGAGTTAAATTAGACTAGAATCTGCCAAATGGCTTTGCCTAACTGTAGAAATTAGACTCTGGGCTTAATTTTTCTCCCCTCTGTGGTGCTAAGGAAATAGAAAGCTGCTTTGTTTGGGCAACTGGGGATTCCCTGTCCACTGGCATAATTTCAAGTAGAGTGATAAGACAGGCATAGTCATAGAATCTAGCCCATCATTACCAGACTGCAAGTCTTCATTGTACCTAGAAGCAGGAAAAAAACTGTCCCAATTAGACTCTAATAAACAGTAGCATAGATTAGAGAATCCCTAAATAGGGCAGATCCAGGTTTGAACTGCTCCCCAGTTGCCCTCATAATTAACACACAGAGGAAACATCTATATGAGTTGCTTAACTGTGTAGTAGCCTAGTTTACTGCACAGAAAGCATGCTCGTCTACACACGTGCACACTTACTGCACAGTAAAAATGGCTAATCATGAGTAAATTTTCTACCTGCAAATGCAGGTAGCAGATTTACTTGCAATTAGTTACTGTACAGTTATACACCTGTAGACACAACCCAGGAGCAAATTTGCTCCCAGGTCAGACCTGCCAATAGGGAATAGCCACAGAGGTCTGGGCCAGAAGCCTCTCCTGCCCCAAAGCTAGGTTGCCTTTTTGGCAGCCCCTGCCTCAGGGCCTTAAAAGCCTGAAGACATTTTGAACCCAAGGCACACCAGCAGGCAGCCTTAGGTGACTCTAGGCCCTGTATCCTTCTGGACAGGCCACAGGATAACTTCATTAGCCTGCCTGCACCCTGGCACCACTGCCTGGCACTGCAGTGCCACAAGGTTTCCAGGCCCATGCTGTCCAGGCCTGCAGGGTGCTTCAGGCTGCTGCAGCCTCCTACCAGGCCTGCAAGCCCCCAGGCTCAGCTGTAGATATCTTCTGGGCAGCAGGGCCAGCTCCACCTGCCCACAGCTCACCCCCAGCAGCCTGCCCAGAGCCTGCAGGTGCTTCAGGGCATTGCCTCTGCCACATGGCTGCCAGCCCCATGTTGTGCCCTTGCTCTGGGTGCTGCAGGTAGCTGCCCAGGCCTGGCAGCACAGGGGAAGCTGCACAGAGGGCCAGAGAGCTGACACAGGATACCCAATGGTGTTCTCCTCACTGACACCTGTGCCCATGCCCATGCCTACCACCTGGGGCCTCAACTGGTCCAAAGAGGAGACTGCTGACCTCATGGTGCTGTGGGATGAGGCAGAGGTGTAGCACCCACATGTATGAGGGACTGCCAGGCCAGAGACAGGAGTACAGGCATGACTGGTCAGTGAAGCAGTGTTGCATAAAGGTCAAGGCCTTCTGGGCACAGTGGGACACTGTGACCAACCACAATCATTGGTTGGGGAGCATCCGCAGGTCCGTGCTCTTTATTCAGCAACTGACTGAGATCCTCACATTCCAGGACCCAGGCAACAGCCGTGCTGTGTACAGAAGCACAGGGGGCCTTCCCAAGCCCTGCGTCACCCTGGCACCCACAGTGACATGTCACTGGGGGAGGTCCCCTTGGGCCTCCACCAGCCTGTCCTGCCAAGCTCCCTGGCTGCACCCTTCATCAGCAGCTCAGGGAGCCCAGGCCATCACCTGCCCCAACAGCTCCACAGACCCAGGCCCAGCCGTGAGGTGCAGTTGGCCATGACATCACCGGCTGCCAGCAGTGCCAGCTCCTCCCCAGGGGTGGCCCCCAGCTGGGCACTTGCACACTGCACCCTATTATCTGAGGACACCACCTGGAGCCACATGCTGTCACTGCCATTCAGGATCAAATGAGCCATTGGCCATGACAGTCCTGTCTACATTGTAGGGCCCACCCTGGGGAAGGGCCCTGCCCACTTGTCCCTCTGCCCCCAGCCCCTGCCCCTGCCCCTGCCCCACCCCTCCGCCTGGCCTGGCCACACTCTCCTGGCCCCAGGTCACACCCACACACCATGCAGGGAGGTGGGAGATAGTGCCAAGCTTTAATGAGTAGCCTGTGCCCCCACAGCTTGGCAAGAGTAGGCTTGTCACATGCCAAGGAATGCACCAATGTTGGCAGCAATGTACTTCTCAGCTTCAGGGGACAGCGATGTGTAGTGCAGCCACAGGCAGCCCTCCAGGCAGCAGCAGAGGTTGTGGGCCAGCTCCCTGCACCATCATAGCTCAGGGTTTTGTGCCAGGTGCACAGGTGTGGCTGGGGCACCATGACCATCAGCAGCAACAGGGCATAATGCAGTGGTCTCCAACCTTTTTAAGTTGGAGATCACTTTTGGAATTTAAAAGGTACCCAAGATCAACCCTGTGCTGCTGCCACCCCCTCTCCCTGCCCAACAGGTAAGTCTGTGGGGAGAGAAAGAGGGGGTGCAGATTGAGGCAGAGGGAGAGAAAATTATTTGGGGGCAAGCCTCCCCAGCAGGTAAGTCTGTCGGGGAAGGGGCAGGGGGAGAGGAAAGGGCCATGGTGGGGGGCAGGGTAGATCAAAGCCCCAGCCACGGCCCCACTCCCTCTCTCACTGCTGGGGCCTCGCTCTGTCTCCCCAATGGCAGTGAGTGAGGGAGCAGAGCAGGGCTGGAGCAGGAGCAGGTAGCTTGTCAAGGAGCTTGATGAGTAGCTTGTCTGGGGGGCACAGTGAGGTGGGGGTATGCACCCTGGGAGGGCGCGGGGTGGCAAGTGCCCCCAGAATTTTGCAAGGCAGGGCAGAGTGGACTGCAGCTGGTGGCTGGGGCAGGCTGTTTCCAGTGGAGCCCCCAGCCTCTGCCAGAGACACCTCCTAGTCCCATCCCACAGTGACAGCCTGCCCTCCCCCATGCAGATCTGGGGCACACGGCCCATGCCCTTGGGCGGGGGGGAGGGAAGGTGCTGGGAGGTGGAAGCTGGGGGCTGCAGTTGGGCTGGGCAGTGCTGGTGCTGGGAAGGGGATTGTGGGGGATACAGTGAATTTTCAGGTGGCTGCAGCCCCTCATAGCCCTGCTACCAGTGCTGCTGCCGCTGCCCAGCCTCAGCTTCTGCTGGGAACAGCCCAGCACCAGCTGACAGCTGCAGCCCACCCTGCCCAAAACAATTCCAGGGGCACGCGTCCCCCCTGTGCCCTCCCATGGTGCATGCCTCCCCCTCCCTGCAACCCCTAGATGAGCCACTCGCGGCTGTGTCCTGGCTGTGCAGGACCTGCCCCTGCTCCATCTCTGCTACCTCCCTCACTACTGCTGCAGCCACCTGTGCTGTCCCATGTTTGGGGAGGGCACGTGCCCCCCCCCAATCAGTGCCCAGATGAGGTGGTTCCTGCTGTGGGCTGGGCTTATGTGCCCCGAGCCCCACTGTAGCTGGCTCAGGAGCAGCAAGACACATGTTGTGATGGGCCGCTACCTGGTCAGTTGCAGCAGGGCTCGGGGCACAAAGCCCAGCCTGCAGCAGGAGCCACCTCCACCAGGCACAGATGGGGGGGCATATGCCCCCTGGGGCCTCCACCAGGGTGCACACAGCAGCAGGAGCCCCTCCCCACCCCGTTCCCAGATGAGCTGCCTGGGATCGATCCTCCCACCACCCACCCAGCCACTGGGCTGCTTCTGCACTCTGTCCCTCACTGCGGGGGCCTCGATCTGGACCCTGTTCCTTCCCTTCCCCCACTGACTGACCTGGTGGGCTGGGGTGGAGAGGCGCAATGTCATGCACGCACTCAGTCCCCCTTACCCCTCCCAGAGCAGGATCGACTGCAAGGGGCTCCAGGATGGACGGGTTGATGCCGATCAACTGGTTGGTGACAACTGGCATCATGGGTCAGGCACCCATGGGTCCTTTCAAACAGCTCCTCATGCAATGCCCATGATGCACAGCAGGGGCATGCATGGGGTACATTGCCAGTGTGGTGGGCAGGGCTGGTCCTGGGGCACCTCCCTGGAGAGGCCTCTTGCAGGGCAGGTTGGGGTGTGGGCAGCTCCTCGTCCCAGTCTCCTGGGAGTCCCACACTCCCAAGCTCAGTTGCCATGGGATGAGCAGCAGCACAGGAGAGCAGCTGGCCTCTGGGACAGGGGAGTGGGGTGTGGAGCCATGGCAGCAGGTGCTGCCAGGAGCCTGGCCTGTCCCACACTGGGAAAGGGATGCAGGAGGTAGGCTGCCTGTGGCCAGCACCCAGTGGCTCTCTGGCCTCAAGTAAGTGAGTGGGGATGGGGGCCTTGACTGGTGTCCACCTGGGTCCGGGCCTGCCTGCCTGACTTACCATGGTTCCTGGGCACCCGTGCACTCCTGATCCCCAATCTGAGACTGGGTAGTGCACAGCCCTGGGGACAGAGCATCTTATCTGAGAAATGTTGTAAACTCTCTCATGAACAGCTTCTTTCTTATGGCTCTGCAGGTTCTGCAGCTGCACATGGGGGAGAGGCAACACTTGGCAGCAGGGATGCATGCTCAGGGTCACCACCACCCACAGCCAGGGCCTTACAAATGTACCAGCTCTACCAGAGGTGGACCCACCAGAGGTGGACTCAGGATCTTACCATCCTCCTGAAGCATCTAATGGTGGCATCAGAGGACTGGCTGGAGGACTCATGGGCCTGGCAGATGGAGGATGTTGCACTGTGGGACCAGGTAGACTGAGAGTTCTGGGCACAGTTCCTTGCCCTGGAACATGAGCGGCTGGAGGTGCTGCAACAGCAGAACACAATCCTAGCCTGGGCAGTGCAGGCCATAGATGATGACTGCCAGGTGCTGGACACCGTTCTGGCCCTGGCAGTCACCTTTGTGTCACAGTTTTTCTGGCCTTCAACGCTAGTCCCACCTGCCCCCTGGCAGCCTCCTACTGCCCAGCAGCAGGCCCAACTCATGGACCTGAGAGAAGATCCTGTGTTGCCTCCAGCAGCCAGGAGCCCCTGACCCAGCCCCCACCCTGAGTGCCCTGCCACCCTGCTTGGGCCCAGGCCCGCCACTCACCCCAGCTGCATGCAGGTGTGGAGCTGAGCTGCCTGCAGTGGAGCCAGGACCAGACTCAGGCCCCACTGGCCCTGAATACTGGCTGCCAGAGAGGGAGTCGCCTGTGCCACGGGAACACTGGCTGTCATTGCCCCTGGGCGAGCCCCCACCCCATGGACTTGTAGCACTGTCCACACCCATGGGGGAATGGCCAGAGGTCAGCATGCTGGCCACGCTTCCCAGGACTCTGCCCCCTAGGTACCCCCACTCCAAGGCCCCCCACCCCAGGAAAGCACACAAAGCACGTTGTAAATAGTTTCCACGAGGAAGAGGGTAATTTATTGTTGGTGGGTGGTGGAGGGGCTCTGTTGAGGACATAGGGTGGTCTGTTTGATGTGAGGGGAATAAAAACTGTTGTTTTTGTGAGATGTGCCTGCAGTGAGCATGGTGCTGGGGGTGGGTGGGGTACCTTAGGTGATGCTTTCTCTTAATGTGTTAAGAAATATTTTTTTTCTATTCACAATGGAGTAAAAGCCCCTCTGGATGTAGTAAGACCAGTCCCCACAGGGCAGGCAGGTGATAGGGATGTGGGTCCTGTCAGGGCCCTGATGTACTGGGGGAATCCCAGGGCATGGAACCCTTCCCCCTCCACCAGGGGGTCATGCATGCAGAGCACCGTGTGCACCATCACATCCTGGAGGACCCCACACACCTCCAGGATGGCCTCCCTGGCAGTGGCCTTGCCCACCCCAAGGGGATGGCCCACATAGTGGAGGCAGGCAGGTATGACCAGCTTCAGCAGGGCAGAGCTGCTCCAGGAGGTCCTGGAAGGTGGCCTGGGTAATCCAGAATGCCTCCAGCCACTGATCATTGTCCCAGGTGTGCTGAATGATGTGCAGCCACTAATCCTGGCTGGCCTGGCAGATTCACAGGTGGCAGGGCTGGAGGCCCAGGAGGGCAAAGGTGACCCTGGCAGTTGTGTCCAGCAGCCCATCACTGGCATCCCTGCTGGGGTCCAGCCAGCCGGACAGGGTCCAGGTGGCAGCTGCACTATGGTGCCACCACCATAGTACAGCTGCCACCTGGACCCTGTCCGGTGTGGGATGGTGTGCTGCAGCCGGGCAGGTGGCTGCTGCATGTGGGGAAGCCGGGAGGGGTCAGAGGGTCATGAGCCAGTGGCAATCAGTGTAGTGGGCCAGCAGGGCCAGTGCAGTGGCCAACAGGAGCCCAGGGTCCTGGTCATCACTACCAGGGGCAAGAGATAGAGCAGTCATAGTGCAGGGAGGCAGAGTTGGTGAGGACGGAGCTGCTGTGTGCTGCCCCTGTGCTGTGCACATTGCTCCTGGCCAAGGAAGTGGCTGTCCAGGGAGCAGAGAGTGGGGCTGCTTTTTCAAGAGGGCTTCCAGATGCTGGCAGCTGCAGCCAGAGCCTGGAGCTAACCCAGATGGCAGCAGAAAATTTGGTGCTAAGAGCAGCAAATCTGCTGCCTAGTCCCTGCATGTGTAGATGCCTGCCCAGGAGCATTTGCTCACTAGAGGTTTACTTGCAAGTAAACTGATCTTGGATCAAATGCATGTGTAGATATATGCCCAGAAAGAACAGAGGGACAAATGCAAAGAAGCTGTAAACTACATTTCCTTTTCACTGAATTTCACTCAGAATTTCCTAGAAAATTATTACTGTTTTAACATAATATTTTATTCACTGCATAGACTAAGAAAGTTTACCATGGGCACATCTACACATCACTGTAACAATGTGCTGTGTTGTCATATGACGTGCTATGGTGATGTAGCGATCTCATGAGTCTACACATGATTGGCAGCTACTTTGCCGCAGTGGTGCATTCCCCCATTTTAGCATGCTGCTATAGTGAAGTAGTGGCAAAATCTAACCCTGTGCCATGCGCACGGTACAGTACAGGTGGTTTCTGCGCTGTGCTTTAGTACTTTTAAAAGGAAGTATTATAAAGCATGACATCATAGCAATGCCACTGTATGGCAATGTGTAGATGTGCCCCACATGTTGATATTTTTATAGTAATGTCTGTGCATTTGCATCTAAATTGTTTTCCCACCTTACACAGCGTAATGATTTTATGCCAGGAGGTTTACTGAATTAGGTAAAAAAAATACTGTTAAAGAAAAAATATTTCTTAACATATTAAAAGAAAACATCACCTAAGGTACCGTGCATTTTTCAGAGCCTATTAATCTCTAATACTTTTGCAGAAATGTATTCATATTAGACTTCAGTTAGTATAATGGCTTGGTAACAGAAAAGATTAGTATGTGCGGAACACCACTCCACCGAGTGACCCTTAAGCAGTTTTAATTTTCTGTTGTGATGGATTGCAACTCTTTACATTTGAATATGTTGGATGGGGCAGCAAAAGTGACTCTTTCTTCCTCAGCCAAAAGAATGATAATGTCCTCTGAAAGCCATATTCTCTAAGGCAGTAATGTCATTGACTGGGGCATGTTATCTAACTAGATGCTTGATTGGGCTAAAAAACAACCAATGAGTCAGTGTTCTCATTTGAACTTGTCTCTTCCAAAGTACCATTACAACAGTGTCTATATTAGCGTGTTTCAAAATAGTTTCTCCGGCAAAAATCTTAAAATAGTATGTCTACTACATGGAGTTGTTTTTAGGCTTGTTTTGAAATTACCGTGTGATGTGACTTTTGCCAAGCAGTATGTATCCTCTCCTGCACTCATACGCTGAAACTTGTGGTCTAAGGCAATTACAGTCTTATATTTTTACCTTGTCCAAAGGATTTCTTTCATTGTGCTTCTAAGAGCTGCCTTGCTTTCCCATTCTCATTATGATCTTCATTAAGGACCCCAGACTGCTTAGGTTCAGAGGTCTAAAAATCCAACAGAGCTTGTTTTCTGTCTCTTCTAGCTTCAGTGAAGATTGTTGCTTTTGCTTGATGAAAGCACAGAATAGAAATAACAACATTTTAATGGGAGAATGTTTTAAGTTATTGTTTAAAGGAAAACTTGTTGGTCAGGGCCTGGACAAACAACACATTTACATCAGTGATTTTTTACATCAGTTCTACATCTTGATGTAAATTACTCAGGAATCTGGAGTGGACAGATGAGCTGCTATTCCAGGGTAGCTACATGCAGCAGGCTGCTCTACTATATGGACTGGGAAATGGGTAATAACTTGCTTGTCTTGGCAAATGACCATGTAAAAAGAAGCTGCATACCCTAAACAGAAGTGTACCTTACATCAGTATACTTGTACACTTAGGGCATTGACAGACATTCAGGGCCCTGCTCTAACTCATGGCACTTTACATAAAGTGTCATGAGTTAGAGTACCACACCTGGCCCCCACAAGCCAACAGACATTTGTCTGTTGGGTTGGGATAGGAAATGAGCTTGCCTGCACTGGCCCTCTCCCAAGCCCCATCCCCATTCCTACCTCTGGGGCTGTTAGCAGAGAGGGAGTGAAGGGAGCAGCTGCAGGGCTGTTATGCCTGGCCTGAGCTGAAGGAGGCAGTGGAAAAGATCCCCTTGCCTCATGGCACCCACCAACTACCCCCCTGGTGTACTGGGGGGAGCTGGGCTGGGCCCCTGAGGTGAGGAAGCTCCGTTCCACCCCTCTGCTCCCTCCAGCTCAGGCTGGGCTTGCCGGGAAGCTGCTGCTCCCACTCTCAAGAGGCCTGGCTGGGGCTGGGGCGCAGGGCTGGGGTGGAATGGATTCCCCTTACCTTGGAAGCCCATCCCAGTTCCCCTAATTCCCCTGCCAGGGTAGCTGGTGGGGGCCACGAAGTGAGGGGCTGTGTTCCACACCCCCCACCACCCCAGCTGAGGCTGGGCAGAGCATCCCCACAGCTACTGCTGATCCCTTCACTCCCACTGTGTTGACAGCCCTGGGGGTGGGACTGGGCTGGTGCTTGCCCAACCTAGCCCTTCCCCTGTGTAAAAAAATAACCCTTGAGGGAAAACAAGCTCTCTAAGGCATTCTAAATCAGAGCACCTTAAACTGTTACCTGGTTAGATGAGAGTTAATTTTTTGCATGATCAGCCATTTTAGAAGTTCTCTGCGGCCAATAGGTCATGGTTGGAGAGCAATTTCAGGGGCCAAATCATGCAAAATGTCACTTTTGTCTGTGCCCTTAATTTTTCCCAGGGTAATTTGTCACTGGTTCAAGAATTTACACAAGTGTAGGGTTATATATAGCTTGTGTTGTATGTTTGCACCATTAGAAAGCCGAGCAAGCCTAGTGGACAGCCACCCTGTCACCCACTAGGCTCTGCAGTTTAGGGCCTATTTTATGTAGACCGCTTCTCATGAATTTCCTATTTTTATCAATACAAAATTTGTATGATATCAAGAAGTCTTCTGAAAAGCAAACAAGAGGCATTCTATTTAACTTTTTTGCAAGCAGAAGTGAATTAGCAAGGGCATCACGAGCAGATCTAAGGAGGTGATACTTCCCTGCTACGAGGCTTGGTGAGGCCGCAGCTGGAGTACTGTGTCCAGTTTTGTGCGTCACACTTCAAGAGAGATGTGGATAACCTAGAGAGGGTCCATAGGAGGACCACTTGTATGGTTAAGGGCCTGCAGGGAAGGTCCTATGAGGAGAGATTGACCTGGACCTCTTCATCCTCCACAAGAGAAGGCGGAGAGGTGATCTTGTGGCTGTCTATAAGTTCATTGGGGGGTGGGGGTGCCGCAAGGAATAAGAGATACCCTGAGGGTAAACAGAGTAGCTAGAAACAATGGCCACAGACTGACAAAGAGAAGATTTAGATTAGACATCAGGAAAAACTTCTTTATGGTAAGGATGACCAGAATCTAGAATGGGCTTCCAAGGAAGGTGGTTTTCTCCCCTACCTTGGAGGTCTTGAAGAGGAGACTAGACAAGCACCTGGTTGGGGTCATCTTACCCCAGCACTCTTTCCTGCCCAGGGCAGGGGGTCAGGCTTGACGATCTACTGAAGACCCCTCTGACCCTACAAATCTATGAAATCTATGAAATATTCAGCTTTTTAAATTCCTCTCCTTTTTTAAATACAAAGTTAAATAAAGTATCTCCACTACTAGATTGTTTTGAGAGGAAGATTTTATGGAAAATCTTTGGTGCACAGTATGACCCTATAACATGAAAATGGTTCATTAGAACCAGTAATGAGCTATGTCAACTGTATAGATACCCTGCTCTGACACAGGAAATCAGTACAATGACTACAGTGGTTGGGGCACACTGAAAGAATGGAAGTGATCCAGACACCAGAGAGGGTGCTGCTTTGGGTTTTTGGCGGGGAGAAGGCTACCTGGATGACCAAGATGAAGATGACTAGATGTGTCAGAAATTAAATGTGAACAACTGCAGAACAAAGGCACATAACAGATGAGAATTGATGAAGACAGTGAAGGAAGCCAAGGGCCTACCTAGGGCCTATAGCGCTAAATTATTATTACCCTAAGAATGAATGAATTACACAAAACATAATTTTTTTAACTTTCATTTTTTTCCCTTTGGCTTAAAATTCGATAAAAGGGCTTTCATATCACAAAGTGAAAATTATATGGTAGTTACTGCAACACAGAGGTTTTAATTGATTCAAACAATATCATGAGAAAATTCATTTGGGCCGATAATTCGTACAGCAAGTGATAGCCTGATTTAATTAGAATGTTTAGATATTTGTCTCTATCTCTTAAAAATTATTACAGAGCCTTAATTACAGTATTTCATTGTACAGCAGGAAGTGCAAACACATACTAGTATAGACCTTATTCCACGAAAGTCTCTGAGTTCTGCCAGCACAGAGCTTTTAGGATCAGTCTGGGTCTGCCCAGCGCAGTGGTATATATGTAACTTCAAACAACCTGCTTCTTATTAACCTGTAAAGCTGCTTCATTTTAAAATAAAACAAAACTTACTATCAAGTACACGCCATATATTAGCCTCCATCAACACTAATCTTGAATAATTTTACAGCCTTTTTGGTGCAAATGTCTTTGTTTAAGTAACACACTTTATTTTATTGCATTCAAAAATGTACTTGTGAAAAAGAAAGTGATTTGAGTTTCTGTTGTAGTCCAGAGAGTGCCATTATTTAGCACTTTTCAGTGGCTGATTTTGCTCTTTACAATTCCTACAGATTTGCCTACTAATAAGTCTTTTCAAAATGTAAACAGCAGAGGAGGATACAATAAGTGGTAGTAATGGGTTGAAACCGGACAAAGGAAACAGTTTCTAACTGTGTACTGATGAGTAGAAGAGTTTACAGAGACCTGGTGACAATTCCTTTAAGTAATTTAAAGCTAAACTGGACCAAACTATAAGGAAAGTTCCATGCTGCAGGACACAATCCTGCAGAAATGGGGAGGTCAGGATAACTAAATAGGCAGTTCTTGGCTTTTTTTTCTCTGACACACTGAGGTTGTTTTGATGAGAAGTTTACAATTTTTTTCTCTCTCAAAGGCTGATGAGGAAAGAGTGGACTTTGATGTGTAAATTTAAAGCCAGCACTTGGTATTTTGGAAATTTTTAATTTATGGGATAAACACCCAGTACAGAAGTTATACACCTCTAACTTTATGAGGACGTATACATCTTTGAATTCATTTACTTTAGTGTTTGCATGGTAGTGCTCAGTGTGGGGCCGGTCCATCCTATCCTGCACAACCTGCGGCCGCAGGGGGCCCTGCAGTCAAGGGACCCCTTGCATCTGGCCACTTGCCCCTCCGCTGTCGACACCACTTCATGTCCAGCTGCTCACTACCCCCTGCACTCTCCGCCACTGCCAATGCCAGTTTCATGTCTGGCTGCTTGCTAGCCCCTGCTCCGCCACCGCCAGGTTCACGTCCAGTCACCTCACCTGTTGCTGCCACCAGCTTCTTCAGCCACTCAACCCCTTCCGCCTCCCCATCCCTGCTGCCACCGCCTGCTTCTCACATCAGGGGGCCCCAAAAATTGTGGGCCTGCCTAGGCTCAGTGAGGCATATTAGTAATGTTTTTCTTGCTATTTCTTTCATAATTTAGTGCTGCTACAACTAGACATGTATTTTAAGAGTAATGAATCTATAGATATTTTGAGGTTTACTATCAGGATTACCATATAAATGGAACTGTATTTCTTTTCTTAAGTTAATACAGCTGCAATTCCTTCCAGATATTCAAAGATACATACCTCTGTAAGTGAACTTTGGGAAAATATATAGAAAATATGAACTGTAGTTTTGTAAACCAATAATGAAGTACAGATGCCACGTGAGAGAAGCAAAATGTCATTTATGAAGCAACTGTAAAGCCTGCAGTAAAAAGTTACTTTACTGATAAAGCCAAACAGCTGAGAGCAGCTGCTGGGATATTACACTAGATTTTAAGGTTTAACTACTTTTATTAATGCTGTAAAAATCTTGTGCCAACTGTAACAGGAAGACTTTATTGCTCATCACTTCATGCTAATTTTTGAATGACAGAAAACCAGGCTTTTTAAGAAATCTGTTATTTTTGCAGCAAGCATTTGAATGATATAAATAGACTCAATGCAGTGTTTCTTCCAGCTTTACAGCCTGTCCAGAGATAATAGCTAGTATGCAACTGAAATTTGGAGCACCAGTGCAATTCTAACTTAGGCTTGGCTGAAGGCCACAAGGACCCATTCTTGCAGTTGAGAAAGACCAGGGGCACATTGTCGCTTTGGTCATGTCCTCTCTCCTAACCATGTTTTCTATAATGAAGGCTATGAAGAAGATGAAGTGCTACTCCATTGGCTTTGTGCCTTCTGCAGAACTCCTTGATGCTCAGATTGGGCCCCCAGGAACAATTCATTCACTTTATAGTCTCTCCATAACCTCTTTATAGTCTCTCCGCATAGGTGATGTGTAGGGAGGACATGGAGGGGCATGTGCCCCCCCTGAGATTGGCCTCCACTGAAGCCACCACCAGCTTATGCAGGTGATCACTGCTCGCACTCATCCTTCCCTCACTGCTGACATGGCTGGTGGCATCTGCAGGCAGTTCTTGCTCGCCAACACCGATGCTGGTGGCTGCAGGCAGTACCCACTCACTGCTTGCCACCGTGGTACCCCCCCAGTCTTGGGAGGCACCAGTCATTCATGCCTGTCTGTGCTGCTTGATCAACATGAAGTGACTTGTTTGAAGAAATAGACTTATCCTTTAATGTTGATGTTCTGAGAATGAAGTGCACAAGAGTAGATCTCTAAAATATCATGGATCTACATAATAAATCCCTGATCTGAAAAGATGTAACTGAATGGAAAAAGCGAATTGATACAATTCTTTTTATTTATGTAATTCATACAAAGGAGATGCTTCTTCTTTTCTTTGAAGGCTGGGCTCATAGTCTGAATTGATTTTCCTTGTATTAGTCAGAAAGAAATGTACTTTAAGAGAAGATGATATTTTCTTGCACTCTAACAGAGAATGGCAAATGACTGCAGAGAGGAAAACAGTGCTACTGCCAGTGCATTCCAGCCATTCCTTCACCCACCATTCTCCTGTTTCATGGAGTAAACTGGGAGAAAGCAAAGAAATAAACTGTGTTTAGAGGAGACACTGCCAATTGAACACTTTTTCAATGGATAAGAAATAAATTCACAAAATGTCAGTGAAGTTGTGCTGTGATACTCTATAGAGCTTTGAATGGTCATCTTCATTTGGGGTCCCCAAACCAGAAAGACCAAAAATAATGGCTCCATGGCAGACTGAAGAAATGAAAACTTTGCCTTACATGCTAGACAGCTCTTTATTCCAAAGTCTTTCTTCCCTGTTCCCTAAGTTTGCAGAGTTCAGCATGGGAATTTTGGCTCCAAGGACAGAGATGCTAGAACAATACCTTCAGTGAAATAGATTCTTCCCTCTCTGAGGAGTCCATGGGGTATTTTTCAGGGGGAAATGTGATATCCTTAAGAATTTTTCAGTTGAAAATGCTCTAATAAAAGATATCACCTCTACCAAGAGCTCTGAATATTTTTGCTTGTAGACCAACACGGCTAAAACCTGTATCCCTGAAACATGCAATTAAACATTGCAATATTGCAATTAGCCACTTTGAAATGAAAATGTCATCATTTTTACATAAAAGAAGAAAAAATGCATGAGACCTGGAGAAACCCAGAGACCTGGAGAATTCCACCTTTGCTCCAGCCTTTTGTTTGAGCTGAATTTGCATACCTGGAAAACAAGCTCCACACAACAGTAGTGCCAAAGCCAGGAGATACATCAACCTCTCCCCTATGCAATAGAAAACATCTTACCAAAAAGGAAGAAAAAATTCAACAACCTGCTTGCCATCAGACACCTTAGAGGTAAATAGACTGCTCCAACTTGTATTTTAGCTTAATTTGAATAAAATTAACTTTTCCACCCAGGGAAACCTATAACATCTTTCTGTTCTCCTGTGCTATATGAAGTTTCATTTCTACTTGGGAGAAATGTTACAATCTGTGCATTCTTCTTTGCCTGAGGAAGGGCATGTGAGCCCAAAAGCTTGCAAGTCAAGAAAAGAGAGACTAGGGCACCTGGACCTCTTCAGCCTCCGCAAGAGAAGGTTGAGAGGCAACCTTGTGGCTGCCTATAAATTCATCATGGGGGCACAGAAGGGAATTGGTGAGGGTTTACTCACCAAGGCGCCCCTGGGGGTTACC